>NC_142397.1:17473333-17648333 GCF_059441095.1 Idiotropiscis lumnitzeri | reverse complement strand
ATTCAGCTTTTCCGGCGAATCAGACAACTGCCTTTTTCCAGCCATGCCATGGATAAACCTGCTTTCACTTTGTTACCATCACATTCAAACAAAATCAGACAAGGATCGGTAAGAAGAGAGTAGTGGTGATTGTTTCTGATAGCATTGATTTAATGCTCCGCCATGGAAATGCACATATTGTGATGATGAAAATAATAAATAATCGTATTCTTTTATAGTTAAATTGCAAGCCAGTATACATTTGGATATTTTTTCTCTGGTAATTTTAATCTTGTGAACTTTAGAGACTGCAATTTCTGCATTTTTTTTACCTAAATTGTGTGAATTATTTATCAATTTATTCGACTGAATATAGTTCAATTTACAACCTGCTGTATATTTATGTTGCACACCACACAGACCCAGATCAAACCCAAACTCATTTACATGGAATAAGGTATTCCGATTAGAATGGATCTGAATGACCAAACTGAATAAAATATATATAAACACCACAATTGGAATAAAAAGGCGGGATGCAAATTGATTTTTATTTATTTGTTTTTATAAAGATGTTGTTTTAATAAAAGTATTAAAACTGTTCACAACTACTGTGCTAAATAGAACTCCGTCTTGATAAATCACACGACGTTTACATCAATTTCCGCATGTCACAAGGCTGACCAGTTTAACTGAGTGGAGCAATAAAATGGCAGATCGGATAGGATCACGTCACATAAACGTACACAGGTGACCAGAAATATTCCTTCGGAATGATTTCTATAAGATTGAGAAAAAAAGTCTCAATGTAAACGCAGCTCATGCTATGCATGGAGGGATGTCAGAGTGAAGGGGCACGCAAACCCTCTTGAAAGGGTTTATGGCTTGCTCAAAGGAGCTTCAGCCGGAGTCAGGAAGCAGAATAGCATCGCCCCAACAACTAGTTCCTGCATGCATGTCTGCAGCTGGACTGGAACCCTGACCCACCGGTTTCAAAGTATAAATTACTCTATATGATAAATGTTATTTTAGAGGAGGTTCGCGCATTCTGTCACATTTCTGACATTCAGGGTTCAAATCTCCATTTTCTCCTGTGTAGAGTTTGCATCTTCTTTGCCGGCTTGTATGAGTTTTCTGTGGGTACGTCAGCTTCTACCATGCATGCAATATTAATTGAGGACTTTAAAATGTCCGTATATGAGTGTCACAGATTTTCTTTTGTCTGTATTTGCCCTGGGATTGGAAGCCTGCTGTGATAGGCTCCTGTCCATGTCGTTGAACCTCAGAATTGGGTGGCACATATGCTAACCTCTGGTTCACCATGATGCCAATTTATGAGTACGGTATTTTTTTTTTTCATTTATATGCCTCTCTTACTTGAGTCGTTTCCTTCTAAAAGTAAACAATTGCCTTGGCTCCAGTATGTGTGTATCAAGTATAAATATGCAGCCATTTGTTGTACTTCCTAAAAATACCATTTCTTTTCTCCTTATATGCACTATTGAACTGCACTGCTCAAATTCCTAGACCCTTACACCATCTCGTTTTTCTTCTTCAAAGTCCACACATCGCTCGCTGCTTTTCTGTCTGTCTTACTTTTTTCTTCCTTTACGCTCCTCTTCTCTTTTCTCTTGCTCTTTTCCCCATGGCACCCAAAAAAAAGAAAGCTCTGGCTCCTTTGGCCTTACTTAATTCGGGCATGTACATCGGTTACACATGATTCAAATGTCTTGAATTAACATTTATTATTTGAATATTTTCGAGGAAAAGAGTAGAAAATTATGTCGGTTTATCGTATTTTTTAACAATGTGCAACTGAAAGTCAAGTAGGGAGAGAGAGAGAGAAATAAACCTAATTAAACCTCTGAAGGTGCAGAATGACACCTCAGAGGAGTGGTCACCAACTTTTTAAAAGCATAGAGTAGTTCTACTATTACCTGAAAACTAACACATACCTTTTGGACAGTAACAAATAAAAACGCGCCAAGAAAGACACTGAAAAATAAACTTGTAACATTGCCAAAAAATAAAAATAAATAAATACCCATAGGTCTTGGATGGCAAATATAGAAAAGGAAAAGAAACTATATGGATATGATAGTTCTGCAGCCAGAAGTTAAGTACTGATGTTGGCATCACATTTCAAAGAAAGACTGGTTGCAGTCTCCCAGTCTACCTTTTTTTTTTTTTTTTTGCAAGCTGCCTCTTTGTTACACAAAACATACAGAGTGTATGTCCAATGAGCCTATATGCGCCACACATTCACACGCTTACTACATGTGAATGCAACGGGTGACGTCAGGCTCATGGCGTTTGAACTTGTTTCACTCTCCAATTTTCCATTGCCAAGAGTGACAGATTGCTTTCCTAATCAGGAAGCTGAATTGCCGCTTAATTTCATCATGAACTGAGTAGAATGATGTTTTAGTAAATTATGTTGATCAATCAATCGATCAATTAATCAGACTTTGTGTATATCATACTTTTTATACATTAAAATGTGACAAACCTGCAATCAGCTAATAAAAACAATTATGATATTGTTACTTGAATTATCACAATTAATACTTTTAATAATAAGAACAATAATAATAATAAAAAAAATAATAATTGGATTTTTCACCGATCAGATTGGTTGCATAAGATCCGCTGTAATGTCTTAATTTGCTGATTTAATCAATTACATTGTCAAATAAGACGATACAGCTACAGTGTTTCCCACATATACATTTTTTGTGGCTGCCATTTCTAGGTTTTCTAGGTTTATTAACGAATAAATGTTTTATATTCCAATCAAACTCCTGGCGCCACCTTTCCTTGGGACAAAGCAAAGATTGCTAAACTTTGCCAAAAATGCTTGACATTACTTCTGTTGATAATTTCAAATAGTAATTTCTTTTGACACATTGCCGCTTTTAGTGACTGGATCAGTTATCGGCTATCGTTTGATTTTTTTTTTAACTGGATAATCAATGTTCGGTTATCTGCCCCCAAAATCTTGATTGTGTAAAGCAAAATAATAATAATAATAATAATTATTATTATTATTGTAATTATAATAATAATTATTGTTATTTTTATTATTAAGCAAATTCGGAAAGTTAGACTTAATATGAAAACAAAACAAAAAATAAACAGCTGAATAAAATACAGTAAAGGCTAAACTAAAAGTTTGGTACTGTTTTTGTGTGTGTTTGTATGTTGACTGTTATCAGCAGAGTAGGCGCAGACAACAACTGCATTTGGAGGGAGGAAGGCATCTCACTCCCTTGTCTGACACTTCAGCCTGGGGGCAGCACAGTGGGATAAATACACACAAACATGCGCACGCGCACACACTTACACGCACAACGACTCTAACTAGACCCAAGGGACAGTCGATGGAGGAGAGATGATGTTACAGACAATGGAGTGAGACTTAACAGCCAATGAATGGAAGACACAAAGACAAATATTAGATACAAGCATATGAAACGTGTATATTAGGTTATCATGATGACATACTGACTTTGAGTCAAAGTGGGTTAGCGGTCCATTTAGCTTGATAAAGTCGGGCTGTCACCACTGGAAATCCTTTAGGACAACTGCAAACCTGATACATTCCACCGCTGCTGTGACACGATGGTATGCCCCTAGACACTTTGGTCTGCATATTTTAATTACACTTTAAAGTATGCGGACATGTAATTTCAAATATTAGTCGAAGTGGGGAAGACATTTATTTTATTTTTTGTGATAGTACTCTGTTTTTGGAAAATAAAAACAATTGCAGCCGTCATGCTCATTTCAGGAAAATATCATGTGTACCTTACATCGGCAAATGTTACATTTAAAGTATGTTGTAATATAGTTATTATTTTTTGCTGGGAATTCCAATGCACGGAGCTCACGCATGCACGGCACACCTTACAATTTGGTGACATAAAGTAGACTGGGATTGGCACAGCTTGATTTTCATGCCGGGGCAAATCTAGTTTATCATGTTTGTGAATTTTGTAGACTGAACTTCACCTCCATACACATTGCAGCATATTTGATTGCACACCCTGGTGCACCTGGCAAGTAAACGCAGACTAGATTTTAAAATATTGAAACCAAGTCTAGGTTGTGGCGCAGGAGGTGTAACGCAGTTTTTATGTCAATCCATATTATCCATAGGTGTGAATGTTAGGTTGAACGGTCAATTTTCTACTCCAGGCATGAGCAACTGACGGCCCACATTCTGAGTGGTCCCTCGCTTAATGAGCATATCACCTAGAGAATGAGACATTATCTGATATTTTAGTGTACATTAAAGTTTGTCGGACCACATAGTCATTAACACTGATAGTGATTTACGCTGAAACGGTAATAAGCGCTTTGTTACAGCTCCAGCTGTTGTGAAAGGCGCTATATGAATAAAGTTTTATTAAGACTAAAGAAGGTGCTCTGGGGATGTAATGACACGGACCGTGTTATTTTTGTATTTTGATTATCACTCACTTGTGTTGCCCACATTCTCACATTCATTTACTAAATTATTAAGAGCATTAATGTCCAATCCCATGTTTTTAAATGTCCTTTAAGAATATTGATTGATTTGTTGTGAATATAATATTGTAAGTCCTAATTTAACCTCCTCTAAGTACTTTCCCTCTCTCTATTTTTACCTTCACCTACAGCCATATCTTTAGTTTGTTCTAATGTCCTACTGCTTAGCCAATCTGTCCAATCCTTTGTCCGACCGTTGCTCTGCCAGCTGGCTGCGTCATGCGCCTCCCTGAGGAGAGGACAGGTGTAGTGACACACACTCCACTGAACACACAAGCACTTGTGGCATCAAGCGGGCATACACCCAACAGCAGTGGCATCCAAGCATTAAAGAGTGTACCACCTGCAGAAAATTGCTATTTGCATTTATTAGTTTATTTTTAACTACAAAATGTCAGACGTACTTTTGACAAGATCATTTCGATGACACTTTGCTCTCAGTGCCCATGTAAAACATGGCTGATGTTCTTTGGAACCAAAAGCACTGTCATGAATAGTAATGCACATATAAACAGCCGAGTCACCTTCTGCTTGTTCTCCATCCACTGTAATCACAGATTTAGTTATAAAAGGTTTATTGGCTGCCGCTCAAAACATGCAGATGAACAGCATGCCAAATGACTTGGCCAATTTAGAGGATAACAACAAAAACAATGTTAACGTGCTGATCTTTGAGCCTGCTGCCCTAAGGTATTTATAATTCAGCTCTCGCTTCTCTTCTTGTCAGAGAAAATCACTGGGCCATATTCATAAATAGCTATTCTCGTTTTTTTTCCCCCTCTTTCTTTTTTGTCAGATTCACCGAGAGCATGGGTATTTACCAAGTTTTTCATTATCTGGGATACAAGCGAATACAAACATTTATATTTGGACATTTTGGACTCTGTTGAAAGTCAGGGAAAGGCTGGATTATATTTTAGCAGTCTTTTGATCTGAGAGGTATAATACACCCTGGACCGGTCGCCAGTAAACCATAGAAAGTATATTATACCGTATACAGTAGTGAAGAAATGGGCAACTCAAATTTCCCCATTGTGGGACTAATAAAGGACATCTTTATCTTTAACATTGATGATCATAACGGCTTCATATAATGTTACATACCTTACTTTTTTTTGTTAGTTTTTAAAAAAAAATTTTAACAAAGGCTAACATATCCTGTGTGTATTCAAAATGAATTGAATTATCTTTGCAAAGCCAGAATATATTTCACTATGATGTGCAAGTGGTCGTAATGGTGCGGCTGATCAATGAATAGTCTCCATATTTTGGTACAAAGCCAGGTTTAGAAAATTGTAATCATCCTTCATCATCATCACGATTTATTGGAAACGTTCGGATCCAACAAGCTGGCAGACATTGCTTTCTTTCAGTTTTGTTCTCACCGCTCCACAGCCTTCACTTTGACAGGCCAGTTTGCAGAACATCTCAACAGCGTTTGAATATACAGCATCTTAACATGTTGGTGGGCCGCTGATCTAAAAGCATAAAATGACAAATCTGTTGCTAGCATGACACTTGCCCATTTAAGAACAAAAACCCAGGATTACCTGCTGTACATTCTCCAGTAACTCAGTTTAGGGAATGACTTATTAAATGGGCAAATGTGGCTGAGTGTTGATGGGTTAAAGGCAGAACAAAAAACACAATTATTATGAGCATGTCTTCTGTACATGGCAATGCCGTTTTTACTTTTTCGTTGGAGGCATTTTTATTTCATGACTGTACAATGAAGCAAAATTGTAGTATTACATAAATTCAATAATTATTTTGCTCTAACAAGTATGACACAGGCTGTAAAACTAGTGTAGGTAGAAATGGAACTACAGAAGAATGAGGGCCACAGTCATTCCTTCATGTACATAAGAAGATTCTTGGTAATATTTATATTATTCATTATCTGCCAAAAGAAATGCTTGTTTTGTCTTCCTTGTCCCTTAGGCTCAAAGGAACACTGACTGCTAACAAGTCTTGTCAGGCACCTTTGACCTCAAAGATTTGCGGAACCATTGACCCTGCCAATGTTATGATAGCAAAGCACCAAGGGAAGACAAATTGTAGAGTAGGAACTCACAGTTTACAATAAAAATCCAAATCCAAAATGTGTATGTAAATTCGTTTAATTGTGATGTCACAATTCAGAATGGCTTGCTCACTCACACATTTTTGAAAATGGGCAGATATCAAGCAAAGTTTGTGGAACCAACTCTATGGATCTCTCTATTTGTGTCCAGACAACAAATATATATTTTTTTTTATTTTGAACTAAGACATTTATCAAATAAATAAAGAAGTTAGTAAGTTAATAAGAAGTTGAAAAAAAGTCCAAATTAATTTAAGAGTGATTAACTGTTTTCAATGGTATTGTTTGCTGCATCAAATGCAATATGATGCGGGTTTTCTGTTTTGTTTTTCAAACATCTGACGAATGCACTTGCAAGTGTTTGAATAGGATTTACTTAGATATGCTGCAAAAATAACTTGCTGATTGATTGTAAAACAAAGTGAGACATTCAAGTGGTTTTCAGTAAAAAGGCACTTTTGTCATGGTCCGTTCCGTCATGTTATGTTTTTGTTTATGTTCTGCTCAACGGGCGTGGGGGCGTTCCTTTCCAACGCGTGTAGTGTTGGCTGGAGAGACCCGCCCACCAGCCACACACCTGTCACTCGTTGACTTCCTTGATCACCTCGCCGCTGGAGAGACGCGCCGCACCTGTTACTCGTTTACTCATTTAATAGTCACTACTTAAAGGCCCGGCGCTGACTATTCGGCGTCGGTGCATTGCCCCTTTTTGCCCTATTTCCGGACATCACTGCCTTGCTTTGCCATTTCTTCATGCCACTGTTCCTCTTTGCTCTCGTTCATGCTCATAGATCACAGCTCAGGTTATTTGTCACTGTCCCTGTTTCATAGTCCAGTTTAGTTCTGTCCCGTCGCGTTTTGTTCGTCCTCATTGTTTCGTTCATTTGTTCCAAGTACCTTGTTTGCCCTTTTGTTTGTTTGGTCAATTAAACTCCCTTTAAGTTACCCTTGCCTTGGCTTCCCTGCATTTTGGGTCCCCCTCTTCCTCTCCTACCTCCTCCACCCACGGAGCGTAGCAACTTTAATAAATGCCGTCATAAAATGATGGGACTGTATTTCATCTCAGGGCATTTTTCCATGAATAATGTTTTTGGAGAGGGCACTTGGCTGGAAAAAAATGGTACATTATCAAAAACGTTTGAGAACACCTACTCTTGGTGACTAAATCAAATTGTTGCCCTCGTCCATGATTATATAACAAATATGCAATCAGTTCATTATTCTTGTGGACATGTTCATATTGAACTTTCCAGAAAGTGAAAATTACAAACAAGTGTTAACGCCAGGAGGGTAGTAGGAGAGAACAGAGAAATATGGGAGGCAACTGAAAATAAATCTGGATCGCTGGCTAGTATGAGCTCATTTGGAGTTACAGAAGTTATACCACACATTTTGAGCAAGCACTTGTGTCCCAACAAACTTCAAACTTTTGTCAATGATGTCATATTAGAAAAAAACTTTTTACGTACATTGGACCAAAAACACAAAATATGCCCAAAAACAAAACTGGAATCGTTTGCAAGTATAATAATAGCATATTTCTTACACACAATTAATGCACAAGAAAAAAAAATCAAGAAATAAGTGGAACTAGGTCCACATTTTTTTCCTCCTGTTTTAAATCCCAAACCCGTCTGGACTTTGAGAAGACCTGTCCTGAAGCAACCCTTCCAAAGGTCTGTTTAATATCAGGCCATATGGAGCTTGTTTTAAAGGCACAACTCAATCTTAAACATATTAGAGTCAACAAGCAATTGACATTGCTTTTGATGTTTGTGCTAATTGCATTTACTGCGGTAAAATGAATGACACAATGCGAACTGTAGATTAATGTTATCTTAATTGCAGGGACAGCATTGGTGTGGGTTTCTTTTTGGTGTGGATCACTGGACTCTGCTGGTTCCTTTGGATCTTTTATGGCAACTAAGCAGTTAGTTGAAGTGGGGTTTGTTTTTGTGCAGGCAGTAATGTGATCGCTGTGGTTAGGCAGGCAGGGCTTACGTGTGCGTTCGGTCCAAAGTTAGAATGTGCTGTCACGGTGGGGGTGATGTGATGTGGATCCACTCCAAACCGGTTGGTGGACGACGAGAATTAGATTAGTGGGTGGAATGCAATCAGTGAGACGACATTACGGAAAGAGGGCAGATGTGAGTGACAAGACGAACGGTAAAAACTTTTTAAGACTCCCCCTGAATGCCAAAGAAGGGGTTTAAGATCCATAACCACAAATTTGAAATATGCCATAAACTGAGCCAGTAAATTGAAAGGTTTCTTTAAAATCATCTATCAGCTCTTCTCTTCTTCTTGCTCCATTTTTTTGCAACCTTATCAAAAGAGAGGAAAAACAAAATTCATCTAAATGGATTTATGGAAATCAAGGCTTGAAATAAGCAGTTTTGCATTGCAGGTTGTAGGTCAAAATGGACATTTTCTGCCTCATTGAAGCACATTTAATAGTAAAACTGAGAATCCAACACAGAGACAAATGTCAAGACAAAGTACCGGCACAAGAAGAAACACAGAGACGGTCCCCGAAAAGCTTCATTGGGCACACATCACATACACCAGGTAGCAGAAGGCTGAGGGAATCTCTGTGCTACTTACGTAATAGCATCTCGCTTACAACAGCATGGGCTGGCTACGAGTGCATCTTAACATGTTGTGGATTCACTCCCAAATTTAGTAATCATTGTCTGCGTGCAGGTGAATAAGTTACATTTCAGACAAACGTCGTGCTCACGAAGAATGAGAATTGACAGACAAGCCCTGGTAAATGCTAAGCTTACCTAAGCTTGACTAAGTAAGTGCGTTTAACACCACACAGACGTCTAGCTGGAACAGTGTTAAAGTGTAGAACGTTCACTTTGAGCATTAAAATAGCACCAATTAACAAATGGATTCTGAAGAGAAAATCATATTTGCAGAACTAGACCAGAAGCGGAAATAAGTTTTCAGCTTTAGTGTAAATCAGCGAGGAGGAATGACTTATCGTAAAAGTAAATTAACATTATTAACTATTAACTATAAAATACTAAAAATTCATCACAAATGTCATTTGTTTGTTTTGACAAGAGAGTGCTTAGTTTTATTTTGATTTTTGAGATCTTCCCAATAAATTGTCTCCAAATTACATTACAGCAGAGATATTTTTTAAGTCAATTTAGTTTTGCTTCTAGACAAGAATTTTTTTTTCTTGTGAATAAAAACTGTTGATTTTACAAAATAAGAAAACCATGTTTTGTTACGATGGGTGGCTGACTGGTTAGCACATCCAGCTTTACAGTACAGAGGTGCAGGCTTTGATTCCAGCTCCGGCCTTCGTGTGTGTGGAGTTTTACATTTGTATTCTTCGTAAAATGGAATAATAAAGTAGCCGAGCAGACAGAGGGGATAACAGTAATTGGGAAAGATCTTGCAAAATGGGAAAGTGGTTTCTTTTTACATTATTTACCCTGACTACAAACCCAATTTGCTCAAATCAGATTCAGTGTTTACATTAGCATCAGGAGATGATTACATGAAAGTTAGCATTCCAGTCTCACGTTCCCCCGCTTGTCGTCCTTGGATTGTGGATGTCTCTTTCCAACACGGAAACGCACACACACACGTTGTAATGACGTCCAAGTACCATACCGTAAGGTGGTAAAATGATCATAAAATTCTAAAATGTTGAAGAAAATGACATTTGATGGTGCTACAACTAAAAATTTACATTTCTACTAGAAAACTGGGTGAAATATAAACATGTGATCACATTGACAATGAAAGAATGAATGTAATATACCAGATGAATATGTTTGTATCTGTACGTCCAATATGTAAAGCGCTTTGTTACAGCTCCAGCTGTTGTAAAATGCGCTATATAAATAAAGTTGTATTGAATTGTATTGCATTGTATATATACAGTTTGTTTTACTGAGGAATTACATTGAAAATGAAGGAAGGAGACCTCAGTTTTCCACGCAGAAATGTATTAAAAATGTATCTTTTCTAAATGCTGCAAAACGAGAGGATTAAAGCAGTTTCCCCACTTTTATTTAAGTCAAGGCCCCGCTTTTACATCAGCTAAATCTCACTCAACCTCAATTTGTTTGTAGTTTTTGGTTTAGTATTTAGTTTCATGTTTTTCCTCGTGTTTTGTGTGTGTCTCTTGTTAAACCTGATTGTGTCCACCTGTGTTTGACATTGCATTACCTAGTGTGAACCAGTCAGTTCCCTCCAACACTTCCTGTCTCGTCCAGGTGTTCCTTGTAGTCTCGTTATTTGGTTTGTATTTTGTTCCTTGTTTATTTTCACTTCTTGTCTGTTCATTGTCCCTTTTCGTTGTCCTCCTGTTTGTCTCACCTCCTCAAAGTTTAGTTTAGTCATGGTGTTTTGTACTTTTGATATTTTAGATTTTTCCCAGTGCCTTGTTTGCTTTGTTTTCTTTACATTAAAGTTCCAGTTAAATTGCGTGTGGCTCGCTTCCCTGCATTTGGGACCTCATGCACATCAAATCCTTGACACAATCGAAAATGTCAGAAAAAAAATGACTACTGAAGTAATGGCCATCTCTTCTTTATTTACTCAGATTTACTTACTTGATGTGAAATCTGATTCTGCTTATTTGAACACAAAGCCATGGCATATTTTGTTGTAATAATGGCACCAGGTGGATGTACACAGGTTTAATGTGCTTTCTGGCATCTAATGCATACTGATAGCCTCCTTTGAAGCTGGTGTCGCCAACCATTTTGAAGCTGAGAGGTACTTTTTGGTCATTGATTAATGTGAAGTGTTGCCTGTTTGATACTTCTGAAATAAGAAACGTGTTCAAATTACCTTTAGTAATGGTGTTATTAGGATCTGACCTATTGAATCGGCCAATAATAGCTCTTTTAAATAATCAAAAACATTGTTTAAATTTATTTTGGTATACATTGACATATTATAATATAAGACTAAGATAATGACAATCTTTTCAACTCCCAGTTTACTTTTTTTAAACGATCACTTGTACAACATTCCTGGAAAATAACAATGTCCCCTGGTGAGCTATTTATAGACCAGGCCAGTGGGCTACTCATGTGGTCCTTGAGGGTTATCTGGTGCCTGTTGGCATCACGTTGGGGACCCATGCTTTGGAGCGGTGGTGTCAAACTCCTTTATGTAGTTTTCAAATTGTAGTTTACGGCAGCCCATAGAGAGCCCCGTTATGACTATAAAACCAGTTTATTATTACATATACAGCACATAAAAAATTGATACTAGTTTTGAAATCTAAAGTCAAGGATAATAGTTTTATGAATAGTAGTTCAAGTGATAAAGGGTAACAAAAACATTTTTGAAAATTTGGCACAGATTTTTAGAAAGGATCATGGAAGTTGACAAACATGATTTGCTTTCACGGGCCACTTAAAATGATGTGGCGGGCCTGAAATGGCCCCCAGGCCATGAGTTTGACACTGTGCTCTATAGAGCCTTTCATGGGTTAATATCGGATCGAAGGATTATTAGTATGTTTGTATATACGACAGATATCAGGATGTAGTGTATTAAAGTGTTTACTTCATGTGAGAAGCCAAAACCAAACCCCTCTATGGTTAGCTCAAAGGTTTGAAACAACAAACTTGCAATTGTTTCATCCACATAAAGACCTTCTCTATTATAATCACACACACATAAACACGCCCACACACACACACACGTACTGTATGGCCACATGGGCATATACTCGCACACAGTCAAAGTGTTCCCAGAAAACGTTTATTGAAGTAAAAATTGTTTTAGGCATTATTCTGTGTGGCTTTTTCTTGTTAAGAGTCCTTCCCATGACCAACTTGATTCATACAGGGGAGCAAAATCTTGGATTCATGAGTGGAACAAAAATGTTGCAGTTTACTTTGAAGAAAAATGAAGTTTTCAGTCAAGAGTATATATGTGATGCGTTTGGGGGAGACAATGTTATCACAATATGAAGCTGCACTGATGAGTTACATTCCAAGTTCAAGGGGCTTTTTCCAATGGAATTAATCTCACATGTTTTTCCAAATTACCCAAGCAACAATGAATTGAAAGTGTCAAATAAGATACATACCAGAGTATGTATCTTACCAAGACAACCTTTAAAGGAGAGTGAACATTTTTCTCGTGAGCAATGTGTCGGTTTTCTTTTCAGCTTCTCTTCACTTTTCTTCTTTTTAGCCTTTACCTTCATCCCTCTACTAAAAAGGATCACACACCTGCCACCATTTTAAGCATCTCTGATTAACCCCAAATGAAGTGCCGATGTTCTAGCAAGCTTTTTCTGACATTTTTCATCCCACCTTACACAGCACAAGCCATTATGTGCAGAAAGCTTTCACAGCACCAGAGAGGACTGAAGAAGGATACAAAATAATCTGAAAGGCATATCCCATAGAACACAATCAAGACAGTCATCATCAAGTGGAGAAGATATTCTACAACAGTGATATTACCAAGAACTGGACACCTTTTCAAATTTGGTTGAGAGGAAAACTGCTAAGGGAGGCTTCCAGGGAAGTGGTGACCATTAGGAAACACGGGACAACTCCTGAACGGCCAGTCGATTCCAAGCTGACAATCTATTTATTTTTATTTATATGGGCCCCAATTCCTCTGATTAACTGTCATTTCTAATACATACAACCTTCTTCAAACAATACATTCAGACTACAGTTCAACAAACGTTGGTCCTTATCTGTTGCATGACTGTGTGGCCTAACTTTGTTATTAGGTCACAAAGCACTTTAATCAGATCTGAGATATTTACACACATGGGAACAAATGAGCCAGATTTCTCTGGCACAAGGTGATGAGGAGATGCTGGTCTTGGAGAAGGAGGAGGAAGAAGTTGTGTTGGTCTGGAGAGAAGGAAAAAAATGGAGCAGGAACAAGCATCAATCAAACCGGTAGAGATATTTGTCAGGCTGCCAGAATGTAGACATTTGGAAAATGTATAGTATGCTGCACAAATTGTGAGACCTAAAATCACTGTCACCACTCAATGGTTAATATTCAGGAGAAACAAAAAAAACCTTTGACCTTCTGTCGCGTGCACTGGGAGCCTCTCAATCTTTGAATTTTGAGCCCAGTAGGTCCTGGGAGGCTACCAAAGGGCTGACGGCAAGACTGAAGGAGCTGCAGGAATTTCAGGCAAGTTTTTGGCTCTGACCGTTTTTTTCGTCATACTGTATTGTCTTACCACTCTCAAGGGGACTCGTACCACAGTCCAAGCTGTTTGGCGAGGTGAGCACAAATATATTGAGTATATTTTGTCTTCATAAACACGCTCAGGCTCCTTCCCTTCCACAGAGAGGACACAAATAAATCCACCTGAATCAGAACTGACACTTTGACACGCAGAGTATATTCAGCCCAATGGGTCAAATCCCAGCCCTGATTGACTGGTGAAATGAAGTCATTTCTATGTCTATTTTTGCCCCGATAGAGTGTAGTAGATACTACAAGAACTCAACTTCATCAGCCTCATTGCGGACACACTGGTCAGCATGTTTAGTGACTAATTGCAGAAACACACACAAAAAAATCCGCTATCACTGATGCGTGATCATGGCATGCAACTGCAAGACACATATTGATATTCCAGGTTGAAGTGGACAGTTTTATTATTTTCGTTGTGCACTCTCACTTTTCTCCATCTGCAGACAGGTCATGAAAGAAACTGGGAGAACACCTCATCAATGATTTGAGAGTCTGAAGCGTGATCAGACTGACGGATCAGAAATGATGTGTGCAGTACTAGATCACAATCTTCCTAATGTCTTTTTCTGTGCCACTCACATTTCTCTTCATCACCTTCTCCATCTTGCTCTGACCTGTACTTACTTATTGTTCCATCTCCCTAAAAACCTTCCCTGTCTTCACCTCTCTCAGCCTCCAGACTATATCAACCTCTCATGTTCTCTTTAATCTGACGGGAGGTCAGCCCCCTTCTGAGAACACCTCTCTCAGTCGAGCTGTAAGCGGGTCAAAACTCTCATGTTAGTCATCCAGTTGTTCTAAATGAAGGGCCTCAACATATATATTTTGGGTGTATTTGTGCAAATTTGAATGGACATTCCGCCCCAGCAGACATTTACTGTAACATCTACTTTAGTAGACACGTAGACAGTCGGTGCAGTAGATGGATGAACTGCTGTTATGATTTTTGATCTTCTGTATACATTTTCTGAAACCAAAGCTGGTATTTATTATAGTTACTATACTTTTTGTGTGAATACCATTTACAGTATAATGGATGGTGGGATATGTGGCTTGCACATCTGCTTCACAGTCTGGCTGTACCATGCTAACTAAAATTGCTATGGAGCCTCACCCCAGTGGGGTCGGAGTGCACCAGACTGCTTTCTTGCAGGCTGTAATGATGTCATGCATACAGCTGCCATTCGGCAACAACTCCCCTTTCTCCGAGATTACCATGTGTTGTCTGATTTATGTGTTGCTACACAATTCTTGAGAAGAATAAACGTACTCAGGGCTATTTACACAGAGCTTTCTGACGCAAAATGGATGCATATGCTGTTGTTTCATCCATTTAAATAATGACCTTGGGCAGCCTGAAGATACAAAGTCAAAGTGAAATTTTTTTTAAAACTAAATTTGTGGGACAATCATTTATAATTAGTCAAGACTTCTCCAGCAACATGTGCATTTAGGGGCCTATTTTCTTGCTCATGCTGAAGTCAATTCCGTCCGCACTTTTCTTGCGATTCTCCCATTAATTTTCCGGAGTAAAAATGTAGTTGGACTCGGTTGAGTCGATAAAAGAAGATGAAAAACCCAGAAAGATGACACCTGTGTGAACTAAAATATTAATTAAACTAAATAAAGACAAAAGACTTCTTCCTCCAAGTGATAATGGCAGAAAAATCACAGCTATCAAAAATTTCCTTTAGGTGTGCTGGTGGCCAGAAAGTAACAAGGGGTGGCCATGGCCAAGTAGCTCTGCCCCTGGGTGTGTCAAAACTTTAGACGTTTTGAAAAAGAGCAAGAAACGTCCATAAGGAATTTACGTAAGCGCCAACAGGAGCATATGCCCCATACTGGATAAGAGCGTGTGATGATGAGGACGCATGGCATGCTCTCATGCAATACAAAAATAAGAATAACTCCAACACATACAACAGAACTTGGACTATCACAACAAGAGATCACAATTGTATTTGTGATTGAATATTGGGCACTCTCTCCAAGTGCTGGCAATTTCAGCATTCACACTCCATTAGCAGACACTTGGGTGCGGTTGCATGGTGAAGGTCACTCTATAACATCGTAAGCCAATTACAGTGAGCTTGAGTCAGACGGATGCTACTTCAGCCCAGAGACTCTTGTAATATGCCACTTCAGGTTTAGCACAATTCACAATACAGTATATTGGTGGACACAAGAAACTCAAATCCACACCCCTTTAGTCATATAAGATACTGCGCTCAATGTTTGCACAGCTTTAAATCTGCAGAACTGTGTGTGCCTTTCAAACTGTGCCTCATGGTCACTTGGCTGAGCTCAGGTGTGTACGGATGCTTTCTGTGGTAAGCCAGCAGGGTTCCCTGTTCCCTGCTGGATGCGTTGATTAGTTTGGCCTTGGCCGAGTCAGGTGGTCTGCTGGATGCTCAGTGGACTGGAGCCACCAATGTGACATTCGGGCAAACTTGTGTTCGAAGAACTTGGGGACCCGCTGACAAACAGCACAGCAACAATGGAAGAGCTCAGCATGGAGGGGGAAAGGAGCTTTAGATTTAACAGCCTGACTTTTCTCATACATTCATACAGCTCATACGTTCCAATAGAAATGTGTGCAATTCGTGTATGGTTCTGTTGGACACCTGATGGACATTGGCACAGCACCGATATTTTATTTGTCATTAGCATATGTTTCCTATAGCTGACACACATTGGAAACAACGCAAAGGCCCCATTGCCACCAGCACAAAGGCCCCATTGCCACCAGCACAGAGGCCCAATTGATTCTGGCACTTTGCCACCCCATTACAGTCATATTTCTTCTAATTAACATTTTTTCAAGATTTGATCAAATTGGAACTTATTTTTACCCGCTTTGCACAATCCATTATAAACCCTTGAGAGAATGAGACAGAATTACAGAAAGTATGATGGAAATGATGCTTAGGATATCAACTGAGTGAAAAACATTTGTTGTGGAACAGGAAAGAAGGATACAGTGAAAGGAAGGACGCAGAGAGGGAAAGAACAGAAGTTGCAAAGATCTTGCCGTACCTGTGATGGATGAGCTTTTGCTCAGGTGTGACGGTGCAACCAAATTAAATCCCTGAGCAGACAGAAATTAATAAGAGACAAGGTCATCATTTCCCTTCCTCCCTCCTCCTTTCCACTGTCTGCTACCCTAAGTCAGAGTCCAACTATTCTACCGTCATTCTATTTCAGTTAACCTCTTTTCCATCAGAAAAATGTTCGACACATTCAATCATGCTCTATCTGTGCCTTTTTCTCACATCACTTGCTATCATTTTGAGCCGGGGTGCCCAAATCCGATCCTTGAGAGCCCCATATCCAGCCTGTTTTAGATGTCTTCCTCCTCCAACACACCTGATTCAAATAATCAGCTCATCAGCAAGCTTTGCAGAACCCTGATAATGATCCTTCAGAAAAAGCCCTTTACCAAAGTCTTCCCAGAAATAAGCTCCAAAGTGTCTTGGGTAGCTCTGGAACATTGCATTCCTAACTCACCAACCCCCAACTGATCAATTGATTTGGAGGTACTGTATGTTCCAAGATTTTTATTCTTATAAGGACATATTCTCCCTTGTGTTTAAGTCAGAAAAGGTGCACTGCTGTGCACTTTTTTGGCTGCAAATATTCTCCCATTGCTTAAGTGTATCACTTAGGCACCCTGGGTAGAGCGACCTTGAAATGACCCCAGAGGCCGTACTAAGGTCGAGCACCGACTACCCAATGGCTATACTTGTGTGCCTACTACATTACATTGCGATGATCTAATTATACTACTACTACTACCGCAATTGATGAAAACGAGGATCAGTTTTTTTTTTCCAACTCTGACATGACATGTTTCGACATGCCCAATGAAGTTGAAGTGCCAAACACATCCACAGTCAACATAAAAACGGGCCATGAGTTAAAGATTTTTTTGTATTTGATCGCATTGCGTTGCTTGGCAACCTGATCAACTCTCACTCGCTTTGCAGAGCTTTTATGCGTTAAGTCATGAGCAGGGTACTCTGGTTGAATTACTTGTGTTGGATTTATTAAAAAGGGAATGCAAAAACACAGCCACTTACGTATCCACTGTGCAAGTTAATTTCAAAATTGTGACATATTTCCCAAAATTGATCTCTATGGAATTCACCATGTCTCATCAAAACTCCACACACCAGAAATTAGGGCCACCGTTAAACTTCCTCGAATCACGGCTGGTGGGGCTTTGGGGTTGAGCATACATTTCGATGTTGCACATGGTGGGTGGGTTCATAGTTTCATAAAGCCAATCCTGAAACGTGCTTTCACCGCATAGGTGCCAAGCTAGATAATTGACTTTTGGGTACTTTCCAAATTCCCCAGAAATTTTCATAAAATTTCAAATTTCAGCCGATTCTTCATAGGGAACATATATTGAATGTATATTTAAAATATATAAATAAATAAATTATTTGGAGGGCGAAAAATGGATCAAAGCGCTACTCCAAGAGAAACCACATAAATTACACCTTATATTAAAGCTTGTATTTTATTTATTATTATTATTATTATTATTAACATTGTAGCTATTGAAAATGCTGTGTAGCTAATGTTGCAAATGGCAAAGGAGTAGCACTGCCCCTGGGTGGGAAAATCACTGCAGCTTAAAAGTGAGCAAGTATTCGGTGTGCGTAAAGAAATGATGTAAGAATGAACAGGAGCATAGCGCGCATGTTTTAGATGAGGGGAAATAGAGCCTCAACAGGATGAATTACACTCTCTTCCATTTTCATCAACATCGTAATTTTGTTTCCAGTAATTTCCCACAACATGATAAATATGATCACCAAATGACACGATAAACAGATGATAATCACTGATGGGAAACCATGTTAAATATACAAATGTGTTGACAGAGGAGGCTCCTCTAATGGCGATTGTTCTCTAACCTCTGACCTTTCCCCTTTGACCAAGCCTGTGGTCAGACATAATGATCCACTACCAAACTGTTGGTGTTGACATGGCGGTCCCTTGTCACTGTGGCACCGACACAATGCCTGACTTGTATGGAAGCACAATGGACAATTGTGTAGATTGTAAAGACTTTTGACTGGAACTTTATCTTGAAGAATGTTTCAAATACACAGGGCAGAAAAACAGTGTACTAGAGAGTAAAAAAAAATTCTGATTATTTAGCGTTTGGTGTTTCAAACGCTATGTTGCATAAGAAGCTACTCTCTTTTGACAAAATAGCTCCAAACCTACAGTATATGTGACAACTAATGTGAGATACCTCGGTTAAATTAGAAGATGCCAGATTTCAATCACATACATACCTCCTGGCAATTTAATAGCCACAAATTAAGACGGCTATATCTAAAACGCTACTTTTGCATGTACCATGATTTTTTATTGAAGTCGTGATTGGCACACTCAATTTTTATTGAGAGGCTATTTTATACTCATGTGAATTTCCACTACATCCTACTGGGAACTAATTTGTCCCTTTAGTTACAGAACTCTCCAGAAATGCTCCAGCAGTCTACTAACGCACTTTGCCAGGCTTCTCTGCCACACCTTCCACTCCTGGAAAGATCCTATTCGGAACCTCAACAGTTCGGTAGTCGCGGCCATCTTGATGCCGTCGACGTCTTCAAAATGGGTCCCCTTGGGCATTGGAAAGAGGGGGAACAAAATTACACAGTGACAGGTCAGATAAGTGAGGAAGTCACCGGAGCCTGGACATATTCTTGTCGGCCAGAAACTGTTGGCTGGGCCTACTCAGCAGGCATGCGGTCATGGTGAAGTTTTGCCTCTTTTTGAGCTCTGAACAAAAAAATAGACAAAGGGTGTTTTTGCAGACGTGACAGTTGATTGTCTGGCCAATGCACACTGAAAAAAAAAAAATAGTAGTTTGGGTTTGAAATATCCTCTGCATGAAGCCAAACAGAGCATTGCTATCATTTTAAATTCATATTACTAGATGTAGTAGTAGTTTTGTGTGGTTTTCACACCTCCTGTCTCATCCCTGCCATTTCCATTTTTGAGGTGTGTAGTCGAGAGCAAGTTTTAACGCTTGGTTCGACCACCAGGGTGAGATTCCTCTTAGTCAGGCCTCCAGAGTGCTAGCTGCACTCCAGGGAGCCGCTCAAGCCTCCACACGACGGCAACGTGGGAATCTCGGTCGTGGAGGATATTACTAGATTAAGGTTCCATAGTATATCCCAATGTCGTCATCAATTTTTCAAAGTTAGGAATTATTTTGGGCTGTCTCCGATGGTATGATGGGTCAATTCCTTTGAGTTCCATGTTGGCAGTGTGGGTTCAGTGCCCATTCATTGACGGGGAATGTTAGAGAGAGTGAGAGTTTTTCTGTCTTTCCATGCCCTGTGATTGATTGGCGACCAGTTCAGGGTGCAGTTTGCCCAAAGTCAACAAGGATAGGTTCCAGCTCTCTAGAAAATGGATGGATGGAATCGTTTTACACAGTATGTTGTAAATGACTGCTTCACTGTTCCGATGCTTGGGTTTCAAATCTCAGCTCCGGCGTTCCTGTGTGGATGGAGTTTACATGATATCATCTTGCTTGCGTGGGTTAACCTTTAGCAGAGGAATATTTCAAACCCGGATCATGGCGCGCAAGTCACTTGATCCCCACCGGTCAATTTATGCACATCCACAAAGGCCCAGGATAGCTCATTATTTGCAGCCTCTCTAAGGTGTTGATTTTGCATCACCTCACCACCAATGCTCTTTACAAAGCGTCTTAGCAGCCATTAATAATAAGACTGATGTGTGCACGGGTGTGTTTTAGCAAATTTGCTCGTAACCACATCTAATGAAAGGATCAAAAGATTTAATCAGTTATATTTTCCCAATCATTTCTACATCTGTCTTCTCATTTCCCAGCCCTTACCCCTGTGGTGAAATTTGTACAGTTTCTATCACTCTTCACATTTTCATCACTGCTAATACAGTCTCATTTTGAATTTGTAATTGCCCCCCCAAACACACACACACTCAAGGACAGTGAATCAAAAATATACAGTATTTCCTGAGGGCTCACTTCTCACCTACGACCTTCTGTTCCCTCATTACGGGAGTTCGACCCTTGAACTCATCATGTGAAGCCCTCAGGCACTGAAGCTTTAGCCGGTGGACTCAAGTAACAAGCAGGTGTTGCCTTGATCTAATCCTAAACTGTGGCATGTTTGAAATTTCAAAAGTATACAGCGCTAAAACAAATAGTTTTTTTTTTTTTTTTTTTTTTTAAACATCCATTTATTACTCTTTGTTTTTAGAAGGATGAAACAATTATTTCACAAATTAAGCCCTGTTTCAATTCTAAGATTACATTTAGCAGTAATCCACAGATGAACCTTAAAAGTGCAACTGCAGTTTGAGCTGAATGACACCAAAATGCATATGCAGCAGCTGCTGGATTCAGAGCAACGACATAAAAGATGACATTTGATAGGATCCATATTAGTGAAATGAACTGGAAACCTTATTTCGTGAGTAAAATACACCAAGATGGCGGCGCGCATGGACGCAGCGGCTAACAGCTCCCCCTCACAGTGCTCCTTTTTACTTTTTATTAGTGTTTGCTTGCTCTTATTGGCATCAACTGAGGCACAACATCGATATCCCCGCCAAGACATCGTGAACATTGGATATCGATGCGAAATAACCATCACAGAGGAATTTTGCTATGATCGCAAAATTCCGAACGAACTGGCGAGGCTGCCCGGCTCACCATGGCTGGTCATCGGGGCCGGGAGGCGGCGCAGGCGACGCAGAGAGAGGAAGCAGAAGCGAGGCTGCAGGTCCGGTGTCTTGCAACGGCTGCGACGGCAGCCCCATAGGCAACCACTACCGAGTCTGCACCTCACCAACGCCAGATCCGTGGTCCACAAAATCGACGACCTGGGATTACAAATCCTGGGAAACCGCTATGTGCGCGATAGCAGTGTGATCGTCGTCACGGAAACCTGGCTGCACGCAGACGTCCCCGACGCTAGCATCCAGCTGGCCGGGCGCTCGCTACATCGCGCGGATCGGACGAGGGACACCGGTAAGAGGAGGGGCGGGGGGCTCTGTGTTTACGTGCATGAGAACTGGTGCGGCGATAGCACGATCGTCGAGAAGCACTCTTCCCCCGACATCGAGTTCATGTCCGTTAAATGCCGGCCTTATTTTCTCCCGAGGGAGCTAACGGTAGTGATTGTCACAGCTGTTTACATCCCTCCCGACGCTAGCGCTAGCACGGCGCTCTCGCTACTCGCGTGCGTCATCAATAAACATCAGCGGGCCCACCCTGATGGCGTTCACGTAGTAGCGGGAGACTTTAATAAGGCCAATTTAAAGACTGTACTCCCAGAGTTTCACCAGCATGTCAAGTGCCCAACGAGGGGAGACAACACTCTCGACCATGTGTACTCGAACATCAAGCACGCATACAGAGCCCTCCCACTCGCCCCTCTCGGCCAGTCAGACCACCTGTCCTTGCAGCTCGCACCTGCGTACACCCCTCTCAGGCGCAGATTCAGGCCTACCACAAAGACTGTGAAAACCTGGCGTGACGACGCCATGAGTGAATTACAGGACTGCTTTCATGACACAAACTGGGACCTCTTTGATCATCAGGACCTTGATGTCTACACGCATTGTGTACTGGACTACATCAAGTTCTGCATGGAAACTGTGTCCCAACATAAGACTATACGGACCTTTCCAAATGCGAAGCCCTGGATGTCCAGCAGGGTTCGCTCTCTCCTCAAGGCCCGTGACGCTGCCTTCAGGTCAGGCGACAAAGCCCAGTACAGGGTGGCTCGTGCTGACCTGAGCAAAGGCATCAAGCTAGCCAAGGCAACCTACAAGGGGAGGCTGGAGGCCCACCTTGCCAGTAACAGGCCACGGGAGGTGTGGCAGGGTCTACGGAGCATCACCAACTTCCGTGGCAGCAGCACGACCTCTGTAGACCCGAGTGCATCGCTGGCAGAGGAGCTTAACTGCTTCTTCGCTCGCTTTGACTCGCCCCAACCGTCACACCCCCGCACTTCAAGCTCCAACTCCCCCCCACTCATCGTAGAGGAACACGATGTGAGGCGCGCGCTCCTGGCGGTCAACCCCAGGAAAGCTACTGGACCCGACGGAATACCAGGCAAGGTCCTCAAAGCATGTGCCCACCAACTGTCACATGTTTTCTGCAGGATCTTCAACCGCTCCCTGGCTCAGGCAGTCATCCCCTCCTGCTTGAAAACTTCCACCATTATTCCTGTCCCCAAAAAGTCACCAGCCGTCCACCTGAATGACTACCGTCCTGTTGCTCTCACACCAGTCATTATGAAGTGCTTCGAGAGGCTGGTTCTCCAGCACATCAGGGACTGCCTTCCTCCCACTCTGGACCCCTACCAGTTTGCATACCGGGCTAACAGATCCACTGAGGACGCCATCGACACTGCTCTGCATGTTGTGCTGGGCCACCTGGAACGACAGCAGAGCTATGCAAGGATGCTCTTTGTGGACTACAGCTCGGCATTCAACACGATCATCCCAGACATCCTCGTCGCCAAACTGGACACTCTCGGCCTCCCTGCCCTCACACGCATCTGGATTAAGGACTTTCTGACCAACAGACCCCAGACTGTGTTGCTCGGCCCCTACACGTCCTCCACCCTCATGCTGAGCACCGGTTCCCCCCAAGGATGCGTGCTGAGCCCTCTCCTGTACGCCCTCTACACCTACGACTGCAGCCCGGCCCACGGCAACAACACCATCGTCAAGTTTGCTGACGACACGACAGTGGTCGGTCTGATCTCGGAAGGTGACGAGACAGCCTACAGAGAGGAGGTAAAGAGACTGACAACTTGGTGCAAGGACAACAGACTGCACCTTAACTCTGCTAAAACAAAGGAGATTGTCGTCGACTTCAGGAGGAACAAGACGCTGCCGCCCCCCCTCTGCATCGAAGGCGTGTGTGTGGAGAGGGTCCACACGTTCAAGTTCCTGGGAGTACAGATCTCCGATGACCTTTCTTGGAGTCACAACACCACAGCAGTGGTAAAGAAGGTCCGCCAACGTCTGCACTTCCTGAGAGTCCTCAGGAAATTCAACCTGGACAGGAAGCTGCTGCTGGCCTTCTACCACTCGTCCATCGAGAGCCTGCTGACGTACTGTGTCTCCACCTGGTACAGCGGCTGCACTGAGGCCGACAGAGTGAGGCTCCAGAGGACAGTCAAAACAGCGCAAAGGATTATTGGCTGCCCTCTCCCCCCACTGACGGACATCTACACCGCCCGGTGCCTCAGAAGGGCTCTCAACATCGTCAATGACAATACCCACCCAAACTCACACCTGTTCGACCTGTTGCCCTCTGGCAGGCGCTACAGATGCATCAAATCAAGGACCAATAGACTGAGAAACAGTTTCTTTCCGAGAGCCATCTCCATACTGAACTCTCACACACACACGAGACCACCCTAACCTCGCAAAACAGCATTGTGATGTGTTTCTATATGCCCTATTCAGTACTGAATTCCATTGCACTGTCTTCTTTATTTATCTAATTTATATATTTATCTGTATTATTGTTGTATTGCACTGGAGAGGGGAGCCCTCTAATCTCGTTGCACACTTGAGTACAATGACAATAAAGGGATTTCTATTCTATTCTATTCTAAAAGCCTTGTTTGCATTCACCGTTATAATGTCTAGATGTAAAATCATGAGACAAAAGGAGAGGATGAGAGGGAGGCAAAAGAGAGTCTCCCATAGTTTGACTACCAAGAGGCAACCATTTGTGAAATGCAAAACCAAATATCGGCGACATCAGCATTATGTCCTTCCCTTCATGCGGCTCTTGCAATCTTTGCTTTCTTCTCACAATGTCACGATATAAAGGTATCACTCCCTTAGTATGAGTTCAGTGTGTGAATGAGAATACAGAAACCTGTGAAATTTGGGCATCATACAAAAGCAATGCAAAAAATAAACGCAGTGAGTAAACCTAAAATGCAAACATGTATATGACATTTTTATAATCTTTAGCCATTAAAATATATGAAATGGTTTTCTTGAGATCCATTAATTCTTTGTGACGTCATTTTTTTTGTTATTGCAGATATGAACTATATAAAATAGTCCTCATTATGATAGATAGACTGAAAAACGAGGTTTGACTTTAACAGATGAATTTTTTTATTCCTTTTATAGCTTTTATTTCCTGGTATTTACATCTGGATAAGAAACACAAGTTAGAACATTTTTATGCAAGCCATTAAACATATTGAAGTGAATGAGAGTCAAAGATAAAGTTTGCTATACTTTGGATCGAGCGTGCGACCCAATGATACCACCAAACAGTCGCAGTTTTGTTTGGTGATTCATTTCCGGGCCGCTTTCAGTTGTTATTTTGTTTTGTGGGGCTAACACCATTAAAGGGACACTTGATTTGGTGAAACACTGGCACTTATGTAATAGGACTGGTTGCAAAAATGGTGTCAGCTCTAAAATTCATCCTCCTGAAAGCTTGATAGTTTATAAAGGTTTTTTGTGATGAATTTGACTATGTCAGTGAAATATGGATGCCAGTATGCAAGTGGGCCTTTCAAATGGAGATATGCAGCTGCGCGACAAGCCCGGGAGGTCGGCTTGGAAAAATTTCAAAGTTGGACTTTGAAAAATCCACCACGTGAGGATATTGAAAAATGGATGGCTATTCAGAGCGCCGCATTTTCAAATAAGGGGATGGCGGAGCCACTGACGGGGAACTTGTGGGAGAAACAAAGTATGTCAAGCTAACTCTTATAGATTTAAATTTATTATAAAATGACATATGAACAATTCACCTTACCAAAAGCCTCCCTGGAAGACATTGTATTCATATATTGGTGATTTATCAAAGAAACCAAATCTGAGAGAAAATGCATGTAAGATGCTCATTTCCACATTCTTTTCTAAGTCGGCTTTGGAGAGTCTAATCATTGTGTAAAGTGGGCAATAGTAGAAATGTCAACTGAAATGTTAAAGCTCATTGCTTACCGTTTCGGGAAATTATATTTGATATATTATGTAAGTACAATGATTTTGAATGGAAAAATTATGTCCAGTTCTTCCCGTGACTCCCACCAAGAGGTATGAAGACGGAGGGGCGCGTGGCTATATAGCTGACTAGGAAAGTGGGAATTTTGAGAGCAGCAAGTAATCATCTTATTTCTCTGAAACAAAGTTAATATAATTTCCCTGATTAAATGAATAAATAAATAAATTGAGCTTGTGAGTAAAAAAATGGACCACCTTGGCCAAATCTGGTGACTGAGTTGCCAAGTTTAAAACTTCACCACTTTTTCTTTGATAGCACTTTGGTAAAGATTTGTCCTCATTGTCCATAAAACATTCTGGACGATTCTGGTTGTATTGGCATTATTGTTTATCAAGATTGATTTTTTTCCTTATTTTCCACCTATAGACAGCTCTTTAGTATCCTTGTTGGTTCATATTGGCTAAAAAGATGAAAAATATTCTTCACAGGCTTCAAGGGTGGTTCAAGCAAATTGTGCAATCTTTAAAGATGTATATTGCATCCACATGTAAACACCTGAAAAAGATCAAATATTGATTCATTTTATCTTCATCTTGTGATGTGAATCCTAAATATTTTAAATTTACAGCAAAAATAAGGGGACCACCATCACTGTTGCAATACTTTTGAGGGGAAGTGTAGGTCACATTGTGGCGAAACATTTTCTGTTTTTTTTTGCGATCAGAATCTTCTCTTCTGTGGTAGCAGAACTCGCTAACTCACTTGGCTGTGGATCAGGTGATTACGACCTGCCCTATTATCATATGAAGTATTGCGAAATGTTGGCCAGTGTTTCGCTTGCGTTTGGCAATAGATTACTGGGAAAAAGGTTCTCGCTTCATCACTTGTGAAGTCTGCACCAGATTTCCCGCTGAGGCTACATTCACGCTGCTGGTCTTGATTTACAAATCAATCATTTTGCTCATACAGTTTTTTGCTCGTATTTGTTTAGTATTATTATTCTTCAGTAATCATGTCATATGCGAAATCCATTCTGTTTATGGCTGTAAACACTTATGTTACTGAGATGAATTTGTGAATCTCATCTTGGCATGATGTCCAAGTTCCTTGGTCTTCCATTGTCACTCCGTAGCTTATCTGTTGACCTGATTGCAACCAGAAGTTTCAGTGAGGAGTCCACTATCATTTAAGATGCAATGAGCAAGGAAGGAAATGTGCTTGGAGTAAGGAGTAACCATTCCCTTATGGCCGCCTCAGACTACTCATTTTAGGTTGTTCAAAACAGTCACGCTGTCATACTACAAGACAATATCTTTCTGTGTCTTCTTTGACCGGGCAAGACGTCACAGTTAAAGTCCGTCACTGACCAGAGCCCGCTCAATCGCCGCCTGCTTCTGTCAAGAGTCTATCTATCGGCGCAGGTCCGTCTGGGAGGTGGGAAATGCAGCTGTGTAGTCATTTTGACAGAGGCATTGTGTGTGTGTGTGTGTGTGTGTGTGTATCTGTTAGGAATAGGCAAAGGTTTACTATTGGCTTTGCACTTAGCAAACGTATTATGAGTTGAAATTCTACCCATCCTTTATATTTCTTTCCACCTGCCCATTTTTTTTTTCCATTTTGATTGTTTGTATGTGCGCGCCACGTCCAGTCTTTCGTAATACGTAAGTAGGAGGGCATTGTCTTTCTATTGCTTAAGGCAGAAGAACCAATCGAAGGACGACGTGGGATATTTCTGACTTACCAGACTTTCATCGCGGTGGTCGTTAAGTGTGCCAGATGCTAAACAAGCAATCATTGAATATGTCAAGACAACTCAAAATTAAGCTACGAGACACTACGTTTTACCGCGACATGTCTATAAACCCAAAATTGGGCTACATTTATGTAGTCGGACATCAGCATTTAATTTAGCTGTCAATAAAAGTTGAGATGTTGCAGATTAATATTCTCATTGTACTTTCACAATCGCGACTCATAACATGGGCAATGTTGATCACACAAAACTTAATGAATGTTACCGATTATGATTGTGACTGGTCTAGTCAGGAACCCCTCAACTCCTACCAGTGTGTGCCAATAAATTAGACAGCTTGGAAAAAAAATGTCAAATTTGACACATAGCGTTAATAAGTTTTCCTTTCATTGCCATTACTCTTAGTATTATCAAAATTCTCACTTGATAACATTTCACAAAATATTAATGCCCCCACCTTAAGTAGAACCACTTTATCACAGAGCACCCGTTTCACATTGAGCCCTGTCTCACTTTTTCCGTTTCATGTGTGAACATGGAAAGTCTCGAGCTCTTTTATGGAGCTTGGCCGACATTGTACAGAAGACGAGCCAGCCCGTCTCTTTGTTGGCTGATTGCAACACAGGCTTCAACTTTATGAGGACGTTGAGATTCATGGTGTCGAGAATAGTGGCGTGAATACTTCTGTATTTTAAGGGCATATAACTTTTTGGGAAGCTTTCTGAAGAGCAACATTTCTGAAAACATACTGTATGCTGTGAAGGGAGGCCCAATGCTTTACAAAGGATTCTTTGATTCACACGTATGGGTCTCAAGAAAATGTAAATAAGTAAATCTACAGGCAACTATGGAGTTGGTCTCTTCCTGCAGATTGTGTTGTTTTTGGCGGCCTGGTTTGGTTTTTAGTCTTAGTGTCAAGTTGTCATTTTATTTTTTATTAGTTTTACTCATGTTTATACTCTTTTTAGTCCAGACAAGTTTTAGTCGATGAAAAGTCTGTGCATTTTATTGTTATTCTTGTCAGAATTGTCCTTGGGTATTTTCCTCTTGTTTTAGTTGAAGAGAACTGATGGCATTTTAGCAGGTGTCAAATCCAGGTCCAGACAGTAAAGACCTTAATTGCCACAGTTTGGCTTTGGCCACAGGTTCTTCTATTCAACCCGCAGGTAAACCAGCTCATTCACTTGCCGGTTGAATAGAAGCACCTGTGGCCAAAGCCACGCTTCAGCATGGTTTATTTTCTGAACTTGGATTGGCCACCTCTGCATTTTGGTCTAGTTGCAGTCAACAAAAATTGTTGACAATTTAGAGTTTACCTTTTAGTTTTGGTCAAAGAAAATTGTATTTGAGTCTCTTTTCATGAATGCAATTCTTTTTAACCCTGTCAATATTGTCTCAAAGCAACATTTCCCTTTGTTTAGAAGGCTGTAACCCGTTAGTGACAAAATAACAAGTGCACTTTGTGCCATGTTTAACTGCTCTATTGGAATTTAGAGCCTTGAACGTTGGTGTGAAAAAAAAACACCATTGCAAAGCTTTGTAAACCTATTGTTCTTCACAATTTCCCAACAGAAAAAGATTCGAAAGGATGAAATAGATGTGGTGGTAGTGCTTGGGTAATGTTTGTCAAAGTGTCCAATGGCCAATGCATGTGCAGCAATCCGATTGGTCACTTTGTCCAATATTTAACCCATGTTGTTGCCGTAGTGGACATGATTAGTCTGGGCGTGTTTGTCTTTACATAAATATTCTGTGTCAGTGATTTCATAAATTTCTATTAATGGTTATACTAATGTTGCTCCTGTGTTACAAGTTACAGTACTGACCTTAAATTAACTAGATTTTTTTTTTTGTTTAACTCCCAGGACGCTACTTGGGCCACCATTTGTTTAATGTCAGTGTGAAGCAGTCCAAGAACTCTTGGCCATCACTAAGATGTAAAACACAAAGGAATTGGACACTGTTATTTTTTTTCGTGCCATTCATTTTTTTCTCCTTCTTGTGCTCAGCCAGTCACAGAAATTTGCCTGCATGCATACAATCATCTGCATTTTCTATGTGTCAGAGGTTGTCAGAGTTTGCACCTCATTACAGCGGTTCTGAAATGTCACAATGGGTGTTGAAGACCATGTGGATTGTGGCTCATTGATAATTTAAATCAGGTGTGTTGCAGCAGCGACAGACGAATACTGGCAGGACAGCGGCCCTCGAGGAACAGAAATGAAGACGCCTACCTTACTGGGAATTGGGCTAGAGTTAATGCTCAGTTCCTATTTTCATAAACAATATGGAGAGGGTTGGTGGGGAATTGAGGAGAGGTCCGGTCTAACCTCTTTCTTTACTACTGTCATTGTACCTGGTCACAATTTTTCCCCTTAAATTCTTATTTTTCCCCATTATCTTCAATAAAATGTGTTTATGTTGATCTTTCAGTCTAATCACGTCCATCCTTACAATCAATTTCTTCATAAAGTTTGATTCTTTATGTGACAATACTTAATGATTAATTGTATGGTAATCCAAACTTCCCGTAACTATTTGTAAGAATGTCATACTACTTGCTCCACAATTTTTCATCAAACCCCTTTCAGGGGTCCTCTTCAACATCCATGCTGGAATACAAAGGTACTCAGGCAGTCCTGTTTGTGATGCATAGGTTGTTGTGGAAAATTTTGCATGAGATTAAGTAATAAAGCCACTGATTAAGATGTTTGTCTTTAAAATGATTATCTTAGTACTAAGAGAGAAAACAAGTATAAAAAAAATGAGAGGATTCAGCCAAGCATTTCTCTTCCTCATCTTTTTGCTCTCAGACTCACACACAAACAGTCTGAGTTGAATTGAGTATAACTTGACTTATCCAGGTTATAGGTCACATTCATGATGGAACATGTAAAAATTGTTTATATTGCACTTTTATTCTCATACCACAACATTTTTTTGAAATGGTGCAAAAACCGTTTGAAAAAGGATGTGTATATTTTTCAGATCCACTTTATGTGCATCCATTCATTTTCTATACCGCTTCTTCTCATTAGGGCAGGCATGTCCAGGTCCGGTCCTTAAGGGCCGCTGTCGTGCCTGTTTTCCATCCATCCCTGCCGCAACACACCTGATTCAAATGATCGGCTCATCAGCAAACTCTGAAGAAGCATGTTAACGATCCTGATCATTTGAATCAGCTGTGTTGCAGCAGAGAGAGATGTAAAACAGAAACGACAGCGGCCCTTAAGGACACCCCTGCTTTGGGGGCACGGGTAAAATGAAACCTAGCCGAGTTTACTTGGTTTTGGATGAGAGATGGGGTACTCCCTGGACAGGTCACAAAGCAGCAGCCAAATATGAAGATGTATTTTTATTTGTCAAAGTTATGCCATTTAATTTTGAATCACATGAAATAGCGCGATTGGCCCTAATAATAATGATTATAAGTCGTTCAATGATTTGATTTCAACATTGATTCAGATCTATTGATCCACGCTGGATACATTTTTTTCATTGATATACCGAGAAGTCCTCCACGTAAGTCCGCTGAACGCCTAATCTGTTTGCCTGCGTCTCAATTAGATACACCAAAATTACACCACCTGCCTTGGAACAGAGACAACCGTTGACCCTATCTATAATTTAGTCTACTTTTTAACACCAAATTGCGAACTGCACTGTTAGGCATTGAATTAACACCCAGTGAGGCATAAGCATCTACCAATCACTGCCCCCGGCACAAAAATGATATGGTGCCTGTTTTTTGTCAACTACTTTCTGTCACCAAATTCTCAGGTGCGTCGTGACCGGGGTGCTAAATGCGTGGCACGCCCAGACAGGCGCTACACGACCCCAAACACGCCAGACTTGCGCTGACACAAAAATGAAGTTACGTCTGTTTCTACACCAAGCACACGGCCACCAGTTTACCAAAATGTCTTGATGAGCCCAAAATGGACTATGATGGAACACTGACATGCTGTCCTGAGGAGAGATTGTGCATGACAGGAAGGCAAATAGAAAAAGGAAGGAGGAAAGATACAATAGTACCAAACTATCTGGTTCGTCTGGATTTTATATGGAACATTTTTTTTTTTTTTGGAAAGCTATACACAATGTATGTTAATCTAAATATATATATATATATATATATATATATATATATATATACTTCATGTATATACATATTGAGGTAATGAGTACCCCCTCCCGAAACAATCATTCACTTCAACTGTTCGTCATGTGCTGCTTTATTTATGTTTGAGGTCATCTGCGTATTCTGCTGCTTGACTTCTCCGAGTTTTTTTGGGTCTTCTTTGAGGCTCAAGATCCACTGAGAGACATGGGCTCTGGGGCCTCGGAGTACATTGGGTCCAAAAGCCCATCTATGTATGTGTCTTTATGGACTGCTGTTATGTCATAAAGGTAGCACTCACTCACCGCCACACTCGTCACAACTTGGTACTAAAAATGGACACAATGACATTGACCTACTTCGTACGTGACTCCATTTGGATTATTTTGCACACTGCACCTTTTTCAGAATGTTATTTACTAAATTTGCTTTCTTTTAAAATAGATTAAAAAAGGTACTTAATTCATCCCATCACAGCAGCGATATTCAAAGATACACATTTATATTAATAATAGAAACAAAAGCAACATTAAGGAGGAAGTAAAATTAAACCTAATTTTAGCAGGGAAAAAAACAGAAGGTTAGGATGTGGGCCTGCATTAACTAAATGAATGATAGAGTTTTGTATATTTGTGCAATCAGTGCAAAGTGAGAGGTATATACAGTATACTGATATACTGTATACACTCAATATGTACATGTAGTGTATAAAACTGTTGAAATGCAAGATGAGTTGTATAAGGTCATGGGCTTTTTCCCTACTGTACATTTTCATTAGGTACAGTTAGAAACATGTAACTGGCGTGATCAGTAGTAAATATTCCTTGACTCAAATGGAGTACTGAATAATATTCAGAGACACTTGTACAATATATGTATTATTACTACGGGTGGGATACGTGAGAGATATTTTGAAATGTCATCAGTGGTTTATATAAAAGTAGGCTATCAATAATAATATGATGGAAATGAGAACTAATCTTTTTTGCAAATATAAGAGAGTGAACTAATGGTAAAAGGACGCATTCACCTTTTATGCTCATCTTAATAGAAGGGTAAAAAGCGAAGAGTGTCATCTTCATTTTCTGTAACGATTTTGAGGGCTGCACAAAATAATTGACATTCATGGAGGTAGTAGAAGTGAAAATGAAATCACGAATTCCACACACACACACACCCACAAAGCACTTAAATCTCGGTGGGCCTTGGTGTATTATTAAATCAAAGCTGAAGAAGAAAATGGATTTGGTAAGTTCTAAAACTACAATTCAAATCTTATTTTTTATTTTAGTGAGAATAGACATGACAACAACTTGGAAGCAGGGGTTAATTTTATGCTTTTTGAATGGGTACAGTTCTCTTAAAGGTAATACTATGCTTTAGTCATGCAGGTACAAAGACAGAAATGCTATTTAGCATTATGGTTGTTAATTTACTAAGATAAGATGTAGGATGCCGAAGGACTGTGACTGCACTCCAATCAATTCTAATCTAATCTCATCAAATCTGTGGTTTTGAAGGAGGCGTAGACATCACACCGGATTTCACTGGCAAAAGGTTGCCATGTGCAACGGGAGACATTTTCACAATTTTAAACACTCCTCAGGTGTCTCGATAAAATGTCTGTGTCATGCTTTCTTCGAACTACCCCATCGATAAAATATTATAGAACACACATTATGTTCATAGAATCTTGCTGCCCAAGTGAACTGCGACATTGTTGCAAGTTCGGCAAGAGAAACTTAAATGTTCCACTGCTGTCGCTTTTCTTCTTTGGGCCGTAGTCGCAAGTGACGTGGGAGTTGCCACGCCAAGGTGAAAGGTATGCATTTGTATTTATTTTTTATTTCGTAAATCAGAATATGAAAATACAACAGCGAGGGGTAAAAAGCACAAAGGTAAAGAAATGTATTTGAGAAGTAGCTGATTAAAGCGTGACATCATCAGAAGGCGCGCAGGCCATCAAAGGACCCCGATACAATCTTGCATCCCAATCACATCTAGTACACACACCGTCAGTAGGCTGATTCGCTGAGCAGAGTGAATAGGGGAGATGGAGCGGAGTCGAGGTACAACTTAATATATTTTATATTTAAGGGGGCAAGCAAGACATGAAGACAGTAAGACGTAGAGTGGAGGACAGAGGCATGAGATAATAAAAATATGTGAAATATAATATAATTTATGGGATTTAGTTTTGGGCGCAACATTTATTTGAGGGGACCAGGCCCCCTCTTGCCCCGGCACCCTTGACAAGTATGATTGCGGTGGAAAGCGTTCTCCAAGTGCCCGCTTCACAGAATGGTGATCTCCTGAGCCAACTTTAGATCATCCACCTGTGGAGAAGAGCTTGTATTTCTGACTAAACCAATGCCGCCATACAAGAGCAAATTACTTTGTTCTTATGCCATGTCAAGGACTACTCTTGCATGTCATATTTAAGGAAATGAGAGGAGCGGCTTTGATTGGAAGCGAATCGAGTCACATCCTAGATCCCGGATAGCTTTTCAACAGGCATATAGTTACAAAAAGAATGACTTGGGAGAGAATTTAATACTTAATGAGTAGGCAGGTTTGCCAGAGATCTAAGTCTTCCTGTGGATATGTGAGGTTGGTGTTTTGCATATATTAGAGAGCTTTCTTTTTTTTTAATCAAATTGATCAAAGTGGCCTTTGTTCTTGCATTACCTACATTTAGTGTGTGGGATGATGGAAGCAGGAGACTCCTAGCTGTTGCACCTCCATTAGTGCCCTACTATTTACGGAGGGGTCTTCAACCTGGAGAATGCCATTTGAATAGCACTAGCAATAGTGTTTCTTGAATAACAATAATACAAATGTGAGCATAACAGAGCCATGTACCTATCCTTAGTCCCTCGACAATGAAAAAAATAATTCTACGAGGCAATAAAGGTGGTGGGCACAACCGTTTAACTAAATCATTAGAGTGAATTAATTAAAATGATTAGTTCAACCAATTAATTCACCGATAATTCTGTTTTTTCTCCTCCACGGAATAAAAAAAACCCAAAACATCCAGGGCGGGGTACACCGTGAACTGGTTGCCAACCAATCGCAGGGCACACAATGACAGACAATTATTCACACTCGTGACCATACATAGGGAGAATTTTAAGTGTTCAATTAACCTACCATGCATGTTTTGGGAATTTGTGAGGAAACCAGAGTTTTAGAATAGTGAATCCAAATATATTTTTTATTTGATGATTTTATTGTGGGATACATGATGGTGGACAATGTTGGGTTCATGAATTTTCCATGCTCCCCACAGATAGATGCACTATTTGTTTATTATTTGGTGAAAATAATTTTGAACATGTTCATGTGTAACTACTACAGAATTCTATCAGTGGCCAACTCAACAATTGTGATTTTAATTAAGTCACCTGAGACAGCTATGGGGTCCTTTGAACCCGGAAGTCAGTAGAAAGTGTGCAGCTTATGGTGTCATATCTCGCTCTGTCGCTGATGTGCTGTGTGTTACAGTGAAGGGACACCCTGAACTGGTTGCCAGCCAATCGCAGGACACACAAAGATAAACAATCATCCGCACTCACACTCATACCTAGGAACAATTTAATTCAACTTATCATGTATGTATTTCCAATGTGGGAGGAAACCGGAGAACCAGGAGAAAACCTATGCAGGCATGGGGAGAACATGCAAACTCCACGAAGGAAAGCCGGAGCTGGAATCGATCCCACGACATCTGCACTGTGAGGCCATCGTGCAAACCAGTCAGCAACTGTGCCGCCACCATAAAATGTTAATTTGAAAAACTTTAATTTAATTTTAAATCTGTAACCAAATCTGTGTTGTTTTTCTCGTGTGGTTTGCTGCCGCATTAGCCGTAAGCCTGGAAAACGGCCTCAATGGACATAAAAGTATCTACACGTCCATTTTTATGCTTTTTGTTCTCTTTAGGAGTCTTCAGTTGACCTAAGAAGCATATTTTGGGGGTGTGGGAAGAAACCAGGGAAAGAGAAACTGCAAACATTGCAGAGGTTTTACAACGGAGACACACGCCTGAATATGCCGATGGGTATTCCACAGTGAATCCATTGTAAAGGTATCCATCCATTTATTTACTAGAGATGGACAGATAGATAGTGTGCTGAATTCTTTCGCAAGTGAAACACTTGAGGGTTTTCTTTGTAAGAAAATGTCTAAATAAAAATTGAAACCACGCATCTTTTTCTTTCGACTTCACAAAGATGTGCTCCATGGTGTTGGTCTGTCGCGTTAAATCCCGATGATACACTAGGGCTGTAGCGTGGAAAGGTGGAAGGCATATACACGTAACACGTTTGCAATCCACTGTATGTGTCTTTTAATATGAGCGCTCAGACCGATTTTATGACACAATGATTGAATTCTCTCCTGCTTCCAAAACCATGTCCAAACAATGTGTTTCTAATTGCTAACACCTGAACCTGACCACAGGTCTAATAGTGGTTGAAGGAGTTTGTGGTGAAGTTTGAAAGGTCTCATCTCAGTCATTTCCAGTGAACCTCCAAAAGCTTTAGTGGAGTCCTTAAAAATATACAAGGATCCCTGAGCTCCTCACTTTATGTGTGTTCTCATAATATTGATGCTCTATGCACTTTATTTGGATAGTTTCACGGTGGGATTCTTGTTTATTTTATTCTGTAAGTGCTCTGGAGTAATCAAATCTCCACTGAAATATTTTCTTTGCTGCCATTTCATCAGTACCTCTCAGTCTGACATTTTTATCCTGAAGGAAAATTCTGTCAGGCTCCGACTTTCTTTCCAATCCAGGGATCTAGGACGATTAGGGAAACTATGTAAATGACACTGTCTCTGAAGAGTTGAGCAAAAACATTAGATTCTAATAAAGGGAAGCTGGGAGTTGCGATAAAGTGACATGGGGCAACGGGGGGTATCTTGGGGAACACATCCTCGAGAATTTGCTGCGGAAATCTATGATTATCCCACCATTTTTAATCGAAGTCGCCGGGGTTAAGAATGCCAGTCCAGTCCACGGAGAGATTTGTGGAAGTCGGGTTAGGGATTAAGTATGAATAGAAATGGGATAAAACCCAGGAAGCTATTATACTCCTCCCTATCCTAATTGGAATTAAGAATTTTATATAAAGTGGCTTATTGACAGGGTGCTTAATGATATGTTGTTTGGAGGAGGATTACACCAGAAAGAAAAGATTCATTTTGGAAAATGCATGAAAACACACTCCTCTATCTAATGTGTCATGCTAAAAGGATTTCATCGAGACTGCATGGTAGTCCTTATACTGATCAGCTGTAATATTATTCAAACCAACTGCTTGCATGCTTCCTCTGATCCTGACGAGACAGTCACCTCAGTGTCAGCTGTGATGGCTAAGTGGAAGCTAGAGTAATTCTTTAACATGCTGGTTAATCGAGAGGCTCTTACCACTCACACGCATTCTCCTTCACACAGACCTGTCAGCTCTCATTCTCAGTCATCCAGCACAATTCAACGAGGCATTTAAATCCCTCCGCATGCCCTTGTTTGACACATAATAGCCTCTGATACACCTGTACGACCAAAGAACCACATCAAGGCTGGATTAGCACAGGAGTCAGAATACTTACAAATACAAAGAGGAAATTGTACATTCCACAAGGGCAGGAAGACCCCATCAGACATATACACTGCACTGTCAAAGGGATATGACCAGGCAGCTGGGAATGCCACACGTTCATGGCCAACAGGTGATGCAATAACGAAGAGGACACTGGAAGGGCAGCCTTCTTGCATTGCTCTGACATTGCAACATTTGCCTCTTCTCAAAATGTATATCGATTGTGTTGATCCTTTTTTTATTTCTACAATAGCTGAAGTAATGGGGACGGTGTCCAGCTGTTAGCCTACTCAGAGGTCCCCTGATGCCCTGATCCTCGCCTTTTAGTGTGTTCCACAATATAAGCTGAAACACTTGCAAGGTTGGCAAAGTTAGTAGAGAGCACCGATGTATAATATTGTCAAACTGACATAATAGATAGGACAGCTAACCTAGCAAGGGCTCCCCCACACAAAGACAGCTGCACCCAGAGACTAAGAGAATATTCAATGACTAGCTCTACTTGTGAGTCTGTACCGCAAATACAATTTTGTCAGTGCTTTGGACCTAATTCTGATTGTTTCACTTTTGTGTCTTCTTTTTTATCATATTTAGTCAGTCCTTCATTTTCACTCAATCAAAGATTTGCCTCCTATGTATCATTCTTTTTTCACACACCTTGTTTGTTCTGTCAATCTTGACACTCACAATTGGACCAAAGAACCAAAATAATTGAGCTGTAGGTTAGTACAAACCTGGCTAAAATTGCTAGAATGCATAGGAATGTTGATGTAATTTCAGTGCGTCACGATTTTTCCAAAATATTAAGGTTTTAATTTATGGTTTTGTTTTTTGGGGTGACTGTCCTTTCCGGCACGTTTAACTGTCAATGATAATGCGTGAATGCAAGCGCCTTTCGTCTTGGTCTAGTTATTTTTGGAAATGTTTCCTCTATTGTCCTCCTCATTCTCTCAGTCTGCTGTATACCAACCTCCATTTGCCCTCTTGAGCAAAGTATCCTCCCCATCTAATCCATTCCAGCTGGAGCAGATCGCACGGCTAATTAAAGAAAAACCGTTTGGCTGCCCCAAACGAGACTACCACATGTTGCAATGTGACCTCACCTTCATTCTGCCCTCAACTCCTCCCCAGGACATTATCTCGAAGGGATCAGAGGTCGTGGCGCTTGTTGTATCTTTTTCTCTGAAGCGAGGGGGAAAACATGATGAGTTTAGACAAACAGTTCAATTAGTTCCAACTATGAGCAAACCGTTCCTTAACAACAGCCTCCTGCAAGGTCGTAAAGGCCGACAGTAGAAGTTATGAGGATAAACTGTTCCAATTATAAAAACTTTGCTAACCAAACATGCAATTTTTAATTCAGATTTTAACTTTCTTAGCAGCCATTCAAGTGTAAAATATGGTCTGTCAACTTCTTAATTTATAGCAAAAATGTCATTTTAACATTGCAGAAAGTGAGTTGAACCCACCCACCACAAATCACCTCTCCTTTTCATGCTGTTTTATAGACTTTGTTGATTGGAGACATGGTACAAGGAAAGCATAAGAAAACCACACGAGTGATGCAGCAGTTGCCCAGTGAAGACAAGCGATTTATGGCAGGATTATGATTTTGTTGTCTTAGAAAGATTGGAAATGCGGATGTATATGTGAAATGAGCATACCCGGTTAGCTGTCTGCAAGGAGTAAAGTTACTCAAATGGGTTGATGGATTTATAATGGTATCACACAGGCAGCAGGCATAGAAATCAAACACAGGCAGGGTTTCAGTTTCTTTTCCTCATTCATATCCTTGATTCTTCCATCATATTATTTAATGTATTTTGAACTTCTTATTTTTGTTGATGAAATGGAGAGAAAAGGGATGTTGTTGTTACGTTTTTGAACATGTACTGTCTGTAAATTATTGGGTTGACTACTGTTTCTTTACTTTCTCTCGCTTCCATTCGATATTTCTTTTTGTTTGGCATGTTTGTGTTGATTGTCTTTTTTATTCCTTTCTCACCAACGTACTTATAATTTCCTATGTTTATACATGTTGGAAATAATCTCACACGCACACACACACACAAATATTTTTTTTTTAATGAAATTAAAGCTGCTTGCTTTCTTTGACAACAGCACCGCAGTAATGCACACATAACGTCACAATATGCAGCAGGGGGCATATGTTGGGAAAGTAGGGAGTGCAGAGTATAGAGTAGATTTATCTCTTGAAGACAATAAAGCATTCCTGTACACTGGGGTCTACACAGCCAGTCTAGCAGAAACAGATGCTCCTCACATAAACATATTAGGCACACAATGTGCTTGGCTTGTGTTATATGGAAAAGTAGGCACAGTTGTGATAGCCCTGTAAGAAATGGACAAGCACAATTCAAACACATTTGAACCTTGTTGTAACTTTTTTATTTGCATATTGAGTGCAATTTGTCATAAGTATAAAACTCAAAAACATTTGGCATTTTGCACACAAAAATGTCTTAATGATTTATTTATTTGCTTCTGGATTACAAAAATAATGTGAAGACTATAAAAATAAAACGGTAGTGTTGTCTCAACCATACTGTGCAGGTCTGTAATCCACATAGCATGACTGGGAGCTCCAGGACTGTCTGTAACTGGTTCAGCAACTCCTTAGTTATTACTCTTCCTAGATGTCTGTTCATGAACAGTCGCCAGTAGAAAGTAAAAAATTCATTGAATGTCTGGAATGGACCTCTTCAAAACGCTCGCATCTTGTACTCAGAAATTGAAAGCTGTGTCAGCAAAATTAGGATACTCTGCAAATCCACCTCATATTTCCGAAGTTGGGAGTTTGGACGAGGACTATGACCCTCCTTTTTGGGGTTTACATGTTTTCGCCCTGTACATTCCTTTTTTTTCACGGGTAATCCAGCTTCCTCCCACACTCCAAAAACGTGTGTGTTAGGTTCACTAAACACTCAAAATTGTCCTCTGTGTCTTTTCTGTTCCCAATTCCCCGAATTAGGTGATGGCGATTCACTTGGAAGTGGCTGTACTGAATTTACACCAACTGACTGGTACAAGATTGAAGGCTCATCTTCGGATATGCTGCCATGGATATTACGGCCCTGGATGAGGACCCACTCCACTGAAGTCATCTTCCTGCAGCGCTTCATTCAATTGACTCTTGTATTATCTCATCTATTATTGCATAGCATCATTGTATATGTCAAATGTTGCCCAGTTGGCATCCATTGCAGCCTGGTCATCCTGGAAGGGGGATTCCCCCATCTGTGGTCCCTTCTCAAGGTTTCTCACTTTTCCCCTAATGAGGTTTTTTGAGTTTTTCCTTGCCCTCCTGGGGGTTAAGATCGGGGATGTCGATTGTGGCTATGTAAAGCCCTTTGAGACTGTCTGTGATTAAGGACTATACAAATAAAATTGACTTGACTTGACTTGACTTGTTACATTGCTTGTTTTTTGGGGATGTTCCTTGGCAAGCAGTCAAGGACAGAGGTTACCAACGTGGTGCCCATGAGTATTAAATAGCCCGCAGGGATCACTTGAGTAGCCCGCAGACCTGTTCTAAAACTTGCTTACATGCGATGGGACATTGTGATTTTCTGGGAATGCCAGAGAAATGATCAAATGAAAATGTACTCTTCTTTCTGCAGCCAGGTCAGCATTGAAAATGAGAGTCTGATCTGAATAGCCTTAACTGGATAAATAAAGTTAAAATAAAATCATACATATAAATTGCCGACCGATTTATTTTATTTTTTTCGCCCTCAGGCATATTCACTAACCTCACGAAACATATGGCTGCCTTCCCTTTGAAAGCACAGTCAGCTTTGAAAGGAAATCAAAGAGTCTGGAGCATAAGGTTTTGGGGAAAACGATAAAGCAACCGGCCGGTAGCAAAGTTTGATGGAGAGAACCACCAAAATTAAAACAAGAAAGTTTTGCTTTCTCTGTTATCATTTAAACGCTGATGCAAAACAGAAGTGAACACTTGTCTATTAAACCCAGATTTTCATTTAGTTTTTTGGGGCATGTGTGTAGTAATATGATGCTCAGAGGGAATTAAATAAAACGCTTGTCTGTCCAATGACTACTCCTTTGCATGCATGTACTTTTTCTAACAAAAAAAGAGCGATTATCTCTCCACGTGAATTATTATCTCAATCCATCGCTCATGCGTTTAAATTCCTAAGTGTCACGCTTTTTTGTGCTTTTTTTTTTCGCATTGAAACATGAATATTTCCGGACATCTACTTTTTACCCTCACTGTGTTTTGTGGATCCCCCTCCCTCCAATTCTCTGTCATTACTTTTTGCCCCTCCTCAACGCTGAGCCCACTTTCAATTCCCTCTGTGTGTTGACAGACACTATCATCTCAGCGACCTTGCTTTTCTTCCTGTGTTTCCAGGATTGGGGGAGGTCTGTAAGAGGTGAAAGGTGAAAGGGCGGCCTTGTGCTTGGTGCTGTCTGGGCCTCTGTCAACACAACCTCTGGTCTGCAATAGCATTTCCCCTGGATCCTACTAAAAAGGAGAAATGGGGAAATGGAGAGTAGTCAAGACAGTCAATTAGGTGCGTGGCTGACATTCCAGAGCAAGCAGTTCTCATGCTAACCAATAAGTAGTAACTGAAGAGGGCTCTTTGAGAAACTTTCAATGATCGGTTTTATGAACGTTCATTTAAACATTTTGCTTACAAATGTTTTTCAGTGAAATAAAATACTGCCAATATGCTACGAAAAAGATGACTTTATAGTGGTGAAGTAAAAGGAAATGTAAAGTTTTTTTTCTCTCTTATTGTAATTTGCCTGGGGGAGTTAACCTTTCTGTTTGACAGGCCAAGTTACTGTCCTCCATAAAAAGAATTGTATCATTTTATTTTTTTTGTTATAGCACAATAAAGAAAAAATAAGGATGCATACATTTTAAGGCACCGCGTTTTTTAACGACTGTCTTACAAAGAAGAAGAATATAATACTATCCAATGCAAGAACTGTATCAAATATTTCGTCTTTGAGACAGTTTTTGCATCCGTTTTGATTTATACATTTCGATATCTATTAAATTCACAATTTGTTACTTATGGTGGCTGTAGTTGCAGTGGCTGTTCAGAATGTTTTTGACTGCCATCTAAGTAATTTAACTAAAATATGTCTATCTCACCTTTGCAGTCATTGGGGTTGCCTACGATTGTGATTTGCAAACATGCAACTCTAATAGCTAAAAGCCAGCTGCCAGTAGTTGATATTTTAAATGTTAACCAGGTGTGCAGTGAAACGGACATAAAGCAATATTTCCTCCTCATGCCAAGTTTGACCTGCCACCTCAAACCTAGGGTCATTTACAGGGTGAACTGAAATCCTGTTTGGCCCGTTGTGACTTTTCAATCGGACATCAAAAACAACATTGGCAGAGAGCGATCTTACGCGCCCCTAGCTTGAACTCTGACCCTGGGACTCAATTGGCAGGATTTTATGATCTGTTCAATATTCTGTGATCAATGTCATTTAATCATTTCTGCTGAGTGGAGTGCCACTGAAAGGTCATAGTTCACAGTGATTATGTACATGCCACAAGAGCTCTGACTATTATCTAGATCTCCCTTTGAGCCTGCTTATCCAAAGATCTTACAATGTGCCGTGAGCAGCTTGTCACTGAGATTAATTGTCCATAAATGGCGCATGGCTAAATTAGCGTCTGGTTTCCGTGGTAACCCATGTGTGTACCTGTGCATGTTCCTGTGGTCTTTTATACACTTGGTCATTCGTTTTTACATAGAATAACATGCAAACCTGTTGTAACATACCAGATACTGACTATTATATAAACCTTTTTCCAATACGAGAAAAGGATTTGGGTGAAGACCTTGCGCAAAGCAATGTACCCCAACACGCTGAAGGTGCTTGTGCATGTGTGTATTACATGCTATAATTTCTGAATCCAATTCAACAATCCAAATGTTCATTTTATCAACAAGTTCTTAGCCCGCTTTGCAGACCCCAACCGCAACACTCCAATGTCAGACTCCCACCTTTGGCACAACCCTCATCTTACCACCAGCAGACATGAGGAGAACCCTACAAAGGAATTACCACCGCAAAGTTTCATGCCCTGAAAATATTCCAGGGCGCGTAATGAAGGACTGTGCCCACCAGCTGAATGAGACGCTAACAGACATTTTTGAAAAACTTGCTCTAACACTGGCATCTGTCCCATTTTTTTTTAGTTTTGCATTTTCAATCCTTGTGATAAGGACAGAGCATGTGATCAGTGTGTCTGCCTCGTATTCAAAAGGTTCTGGGTTCCAATCTTGGCTCAGACTTTTCTGAGTGAAGTTTGCATGTTATTCCCTGTACTTGAATGTTTTTTTCCGTTTTCCTACCGATTCATGCACTATTTTTCCCTTTGGGATGTTAATATACAATTCTACTGTTATTTTACTACCACTATTTGTGCTTTTTTTTTTTGTCATGTCGGCCATATTTGAAGTCATGTTTAAGAAGACTCTGGGGATACTGTTGGCAGTGTTTATTAAGAGTTGCAAAAGGTCTGTTTGATCTTTGTATTCATTATAAGTTAGAGTTTTAGTTCACAACCATTTCATATTGAATTCAGGCTATATCCAGTCATTAGCTCATATAAATCAAAATGTACTATAAAAACCAGTCAGTTAAACGCAGACACTCCTGTAGCACGTCCTCTGTTTTTGAGACTCAACTGTCACAGCCCATGTGATCACTACCTGTTGTTTTTGCAGCAGGCTGTTGGTGGGCTCAAAGTGTATGAAGAGGAGTGAGAGAAGAAGAGTCATACGCGTCCTTCACATTCGCATTCAGTAGGTTATGAGTTTGGAGACTATTGCTCTATTTTCATGACAAATGCATGTCTGCCAGTACTGGCCAGTGGGATGATTTAAAGGCTATAATAATAACAATCATAGTTATGTGTTCAATTAATTGAACTCTGCAATGATTCAGAGAGTTTTATACGAGAGTTATATGTGTGCGTGTGTGCGTGCGTGCGTGTGCATGCGTGTGTGTGCATGTGTTTATTGTGCATTCCATGGCAAGTGAGCCTGGGCGTCCAAAGCTCCACAGAAATACCACTGCCTTCTCTTGTAGGGGAAAGCTTCTTATGATTGAGAAAAAAAAAAAAAAGGCAGTGCCATTCAGGTTCTGCTGGGATGTTGATGAGAGCGTGTTGAAAATGATGACCTTGTCATTGTTTCAAGTTTTAATGTCCTTAATTGATTTGCCCTTCTAGCAGAGGCAATGGTTTTCAAACCCCGCCCCCCTCCAAAAAAAACAAAAAAAAAACTATTAGATTTCATTCTTTCGAAGCAATTGAGGGGCCTCCCCGTCATCGATTGCCAATCCATCCAAACTCAATTAATGTGTTAGAGACTGTCGGGAAAGGGAGGAGAAAGAAAAGAGCTGCTCTTCTTTTAGGTTTCAGTCACTCTCATTTTTACTTTTGTATCACTCATTGTTTACAGAGACAATTCTATATTCACACACACACACACGCACACGCATGTGCATGTGTGTGCATTTATAAATACAGTAGATAACAAAAGCCCCCGCATTCCTCAAATGCCATTTTTGTCATGGAAATAAATAATAAATAAATATATGCAACATTTTCTCCACCACTAGTCTGACCTATAACCTGCACATTCACTTGGAATAAAAATCTTTTTCCAAGGGGAAGTAAAAATCAATAGCTGCAAATATGCACACACCCATGCAACTAGGGGCTATTGCTATGTTCTGAATTAACCAGTCACATCCAAACTCATGTTAGTGGTGAATCAACACACACATTCCACCATTTAAAGTGTGTCTGATTGAGGAAAAATGCATTTAGGCTGTTTTAGTAGACTTTTCCTGACATATTACAACACAAGCCAAAGTGCTTCCACTGCATCAGATAGACTCTCTTTGATCATGTTATGGTTGGCCTTACCGCCAGAGAATGGATCGCCACACTGATGAAAGGTTTTGAGAGCAGTGACACAGGCTTTATCAACCAATTAATTGATATGGAGTTTTGATACGGTATCTCGCGGTATCTTTTAATAGTAACCGTGTCACTTTCAACATCGTTGGCGTTTGTCGCAGCTGGGTACGCTTCTTCCCATTCATTTCCGAACACAGCTAATGCTGGTCCATGGTGTAGGTTGTCAGAGCACCTAGGGTCCGGACTGGCACTCAGTTTTTGATGCACTTTGAAAAAACGAAGAGCAAATTTGAGAAACTATCTGGATTTCCAAACAGTCACTGAGAGACAGTGCATGCTCTGAGGTTATTTCTGAATACGTCCAAGAAGGCCGTCGCCCAGCTCGCAACTCCAGCGCATTGATCCTCATGAACAAATGCAATTATTGCAATTTGGCATTTTTTTCTGAGCTGTTAGTTCAACAGTCCAACAGTGCAACCAGTTGCTTAGCAGCGCAACATTTTGTGAAATGCTGCGGGGGCTGACGATAGTTTAGAAAAACGAAACACATTTCAGGCAGGCGGCCATCAACGCATAAATATTGATAGATGGAACGCAGATAATAATAGAAAAAGCTTTCACTCTGAATGGCTGCCATGTTGAGATAACAAATTAGAAGAAACGTGGGTTGTATCATAGCTGGATGTCTGATGTGTTTAACAAAACGATCTGCGTCAAAATTGCAGAATTTGCCTGAAAGAACAGGGAAATACTCCTGATAGCCTAGTGCTAGACAACAGATTGACAGCAAGCAAATAGGTTTAAAATTAGTCCAAATGGATGAATGCTTAAGAAATGGATGGATGGAGGTGGATTTGCGTAGTCATGCATTGAAAACATGCCGTTGATTGATGCTGAAACTTAATTGTTGATAGGGTGAGGAAGGGCGTGGGGTTGGCAGACGGCTGCTGGCGGCAGTGATCGTCCCGTTGGGGAAAATCCTAATATTTTCCCGGCATTCCCGATGGTCACCCCGCCCCTGATCACATGGCTAAGTTTTATTTTTAAATCATTTGTTGCTTCCTATGACATTTTTATCATTGTTCTGAGTATGCCAAGTTGATGATTGCTTTCCTTTTCCTTCTCAAGATTTTTTGGGGCTAATGGGATTTGCAGTGTATTTGAGCTGAAATTGGAAACAGGACTGTTTTACCTCACAATGACAGTGTCGTTTCCCCAACTAGCCTTGTCGTAACGCATGAACTTGCTGCTGATATCCTTATGATAGGAGATGAAGAATGACAACACTAATATTAGCACAAATAATCGACATGTTTTCAGTTTGTATGTTTATTTTTCTGTGTGTATGTGCCAATGCCTCAAGATCCAAATTACTTTCTGTCAGTCACAGCACATGCACAGATTTGTAGCTCACACCACACAAAGTGGACAGTCTCATATGGAAGCCATCATTTGTCGGGTAGCAAGAACCATTGGCTCAAACTATAACTAGTTTCTATAATGGTCCAATTCAATATCGTATTTTGTTGCTTTTAAAGAGTTGCAATTTGTTTCACAAATATGAAATGACACTAATAATCAAGAAAACTCCTGCAAGGGTCTCTTGAGGGCACACACTGAAACAACAGTTGGGAGCAAAAAGTGAGGAAAAGTGGTGCATCAGTAAAATGCCGGTCTCTCAAACGGCACTCCAGCAATGAAAACAGAACCGTGATGAGAAGTAAAAGGCTAAAGAGGAATGACTGACAAGCACAGACGGACAAGCGAGTGAAGGTTAAGATGACAGAAAGACAAGAAGGCAACGGTCAACTGACTGAGAAGAAATAGAGACTGACAATGGGGGAGATGAAATGACGGGAGTCACCTCTAGTTATCAAATGTAAAGTTCCACGGATGTCCACAAGCCAGGAATTGATTGTTACCAACTAAAACACTGAAAGAGCAAAGCGATAAAATTCGGAAATCCTGAGGAGTTGGAAGTCAGGGTTTGGTTGCTTAATCTTGGTCCACAACAGCATGAGCACAATCAATGCAAAACAAACAAAAATTAGATGACAGTTTTTTATATGTTCATGTATGTGTTTTTATTTAAGTATACCGCAATATATCCACGCTAAAAGACCTAAGACCTATGATTCAATAATTTTGAGCAGTGTTTGTAAATTAACTAGTGCAGTTCTTTTGGTACAGAATGCGGTAAGACCATTTGTGTGCACTTCAACTCCTACCATCCAATCGCTTTTTCAGACATTGAATGGGAAACTTGTTCTAAACATGGCATTACTAGACGTGTTTTTATTGGTTGTTTGGCTGCAAACAAAACAGTACATGAAAACACATAATCTAATTATGTTGAAAGGCGAAATGTGACAGACAGTGGCCACATTTAATTTATCAAGAAAGGATGCCGCAAATTAAAATGCTTGGACTTTGACTTTTCTTTACTGTAGCTTGTTAGGAATACAAATAAATACAAGACTTGTCACATGGTGTGTGATAAGCGTGTACACCACGTATTATTCCTGCATCATATTCGATCTCATTAAGAACAAACATGGTATAAAGTATTGCCGAACAACCAGATATGGATTTGGGGCGCAGAAATGCAAAGATAAGTATATGAAGTCGCTTCTCTCGGATAACAGGTCGCACAACTCAGTCCACTGCCATCATCATCATTGTTATCTCTGCAGGGTTTCCTCCCCAACACGGAAATAGAAGGTCACCCAGTGGCAAAATAAAACCAGGAGTCGATTGTAGAAATAAAAAAGGAACAGTTTCAGCATTTGTTTTCAAATCATAATATGAACCACTGACTTAAGATTTGTTGCCGTTGGGGTAGACTAAGTAGCAGACACGTTGCAGCAATGACTGAAAACAAGCATATAAACATTTATTATCCTATATATCTGTCATAATAAAAAAAGGACAGATTGTTTTTTCAGTGAAAATGATGTTTTTATTGGCAATAACGTGTCACGACTTCTATACAAATCAAAGGGTACTCGAGACAATAAAATACGCAGCAAAAAGGGACACTGGAGAGAAGCAAGCATCATACAGTAGGGCACTCGGAATATGCAGACCTCCACCAATTGTGAACATTCACTCCAGTCCCAAAGTATTGAAAGTGTGGTACATTTGGTTTTTATGCAGGCTGAAAATATTTGGGTTTAATTTAAAAAAAAAAAAAAAAAAAGCTCTTATGAAACTTGACAGTTCAGTTTTTTTAACATAATGACATCAACACCTGATGTTTGACATTTTTAAGGTAGCAAACTGATTTAATAGGTAGACTTGAAATTGACTGAGGTCAATAAGATAACCGAATGCAAAAATGACAACACATTTTTGTGGGTAAAAAGGCTTTTGGAGCTCTGATTTTGTGCATTTTTTGTGACTCACTCCAACTAAATCCCCAAAGCACAGGACAGTATAAAAAAAATGGCTTTTGCAGACGAGAAGGAGGAAAAGAAGTTTCTGTCTGTTCACGCTAAGAGCGCGGTATGCAAATGATAATGTTGTTGTATGTTGCCGTTATTTTTATAAAACCAAGATACAAAGACTGCTGTTTGTACTAAATTGTTCTTTAGTCTTAGTTAGACTTGGACACAAAAAACCCTTGATCACATAAACGTATACCCACACATGGACAAAGGCGTCTTTATTTCTACCACACAAAAGAAGGAAGCAGACTTTGATATCAGTTGGAGGAGTACCAATCGACTCCAGTTGGAAGCAATCTGTTCTGCACAAAAACAGAGAGCCATTTCCCTACTCCGCACTCATCCTGAAGTGGAGAGTCTTTCAACAAAAAAAGAATAGAGGGAAATAGAGTGTGATGGAATGAAAAGGGGAGGGGGGGCACAGGGTGAGGATGAAAAAGGATATGAGGGGAGAAAAAGTGATCTGAGAAAGAAGAGATGGGAGGAACAGGAGGCGAGCGGCGAGACAATGAAACATTGTCGAGTGGGGTAAAGAAAAAGAAGATCCAAAGAGGAAGGGGGGAAAAAAAATCATCTCGCCCCAAAGTATCTGCACCTGAGAGCAATTTGTCCTCAATTTTGGGAGCTTAATCACACTATTGAAGTGTGCTCATGCAAATAATGGCACACATACACATACACACACACACAGCAGCAGTATTTGCAGAATCTGGAGGGAGTTAGACACGCGGATGATGCCTTGTGGGAAACAAGTCTTTGAAGACATACCAAGCGCTTCACTACTTTGCATGGCAGAAATTGAAGGTCGGGTGAGCACGCATGCGTGTGTCAAACTACACTTTCACTAGTATTAAAAGCACTTATTGAAATGTCCAAATGTATCAAAAAAGGGGCATCACTGTTCTTTATCTAATTCTTTAAAAACTCACGTTCTAATGTTTTTTTTTTGTTTTTTTTTAACAAGAAAAACCTATTAAACCGACTGTATTAGTCATGGATTTTGGTAATTAACATGTACATTCTCAACTCAACTCATCTGAATTTATAAAGCTTTTTAAGACAACCACACTGTATGTAAAGCGCTGTACATGGAGCAAAAGTAAGTCAACAACAAACAATAAAACAAATTAATAATGAAGACAGTAAAAAGCACAAAAATAGAAAGTGAGTTTCATGCTGAGTCAAAAGCAAAAGAAGAAAAATTAGTTTGAAAGTTGGGAAGCGAGGAAGCTTGCCTAACATTTAGCAAGAGCTCATTCCAAAGAGAGGGCCCGGCAACGGAAAAGGCTCGATCCCCTCTGAGTCTCCGCTTAGTCCTCTGTACCTCTAATAGTGTCTGGTCCTCAGACCTGAGGCATGGGGCAGGTGCGGAAGGGTAGAGAGGCTGAGAGAGGTAAACTGCGGCGGGACGATTTAAAGATTTGAAAACAAATAATATAATCTTAAAAAGAACTCTAAAATTTACAGGAAGCCAGTGAAGGGATGCCGGAGTAGGAGTTATGTGCTCCCTTTTACGAGTACCAGTCAAGAGGCGAGCAGCAGCATTTTTGACCAACTGGAAACACTTGATGGAGGATTGGCTGACTCCAAAATAAAGTGGGTTACAGTCATTCGATCAAGCGTCATTTATTGAGATCAAATGTTCTGCATACTGTATTTAGTTTGAAGCAAATTTAAAAAAAAAAAAAAAAAAAAAATATATATATATATATATATATATATATATATATATATATATATATATATATATAGTACTTTTTGAGCTAACCTTATTTAGTATATGATGCTGGTAGTTTACAGGCGTGTAGAGACACATAATGCCAATTCCCAATACAGGATTTTGCCTCTCTCATATGATTCTATCGTCTCTGTCTGTTATGGCACATGGGTGGAGTTGCCGTGGGTGTAAATGGAAAGAAAAGATGGATTTAAAGTAGTTGTCAACCTTTCTTAGCTGTGGTGGAATCTGGTTAGTGCATAGCAATCTCTTGTTACGGTGGGCTTATAATAAAATTGTCCCCACATCAGATGTGATGATGGAATGAACATTTGAGGAGGGAATGTAAGGGTGGAAATGAGGAGGCAGTTTTGCGGTGAGGAAAGTTTGCTTAAAGCACTGAGCTGTTATTGCAATGGGCGGTTCAGGAATGCAAGCACTCACTACATCAACCGACAGCGGGAGGAAACAAATGGGAAAGAGGGACAGAGAAGTGATTGGTAAACCAGCATGTGACCAAGCTAACCGCATTATGTCATCAGACTTTTATGAGCTGTTAATGACCAAATGGTGCAGAATAAAAACAAAAGTATGGTTCTAATTCGAATCCAAATATAGATGTCTTCGTTGGAACATATGGACATGAAGTAAACATGAAGGAATACAAGCCATGTTGGCAATTGCATGATGGGACAATCATTTACAGTCAGCCTGAACAGGCAGTATAGTACGAATCAGTTTGAGACATATATTTTTTATGCCACTCGTCCTGATGTGGGGCAAAGTTGAAATGGACATTCTTTCACTATAAGCAAATTTAAAATGGCAAAAAATCATTTTTTGCGTTGCAAAATAACAAACAAAATAATCAATCAGCAGGTGTGATTTGGTGATTTATTTGATTAATTTTATCCATTTAATCTTTTCTTATCACTCATTGCTTACAATGCATTCTTGCTCATTTTAAATCTAATGTATGATTATAGTAGCTGCATCAGTATGATTCCAAGTAATAAATACTGTAAAAGTCCAGTTTGAGCTATTGTAGTTATGTGGGTTCTGTTAATGCCGTTTGGATCACAAAGACAGTGCTGTGCAATTCCCCACAGACATGCCAAAGCTGATTAATGAATTAGGTACTTTTAATTATGGGCTAAAACCACCAGACACTACCCAGAGACAACTCACCGAGAGTTTCAGGAATCACTGTGTCAAAAGAAGGAAACTGGGCTGTCCTAACCCATCTATCACTACATTTCCAAATAATTCTAATTGTCTAAGACCAATCAACAGAGGCGATACAGTAGTTCTCACATCATCCTTGGCCAATCACTGACTTACATTGGTCACCTTCCAAGGCCCCAAAAGCCAATGATTGAGATGGAAGATGGAGGAGAGCACAAGCTGCATGGGATGTGGCAACTTTAGAGGATGAGGGGCGGAATAGTCCATGACAGCTTTATTCATCTAACGCTTAAACGGCCTCCAAGGAGAGGCTGGAAAAAAAAGGCAACGTGGAGAGGACAATCACGAGAGATATTGATCGGCTTTCTTTTCCCCGAAATGATAGCACTCCACCTCATATATAAATATATCTGGGCAAGATACTTCCAAAATATAATAAATTTCATATTACTAGTTACTTGAATTTGAAACTAATATGTTTTTAACAATATTACCAACCGAGCAGAGTGATGACACTTATTTCTTTTTAGGTTACTCTCCTTTCTTTTGAATCAGTGATTAACTGATTGTAAAAGTAATAGCTGGTAATGTTAACTTCCCACGAGGACCTTTTAAGTACAGCATATTGTGTGTTTAATTTTAAATGTATTGACTTGACGGTTCCTTTGTTTAATATTTGCGTCAACAATTTATTTGTGAAAATAAGAAATGGAGCTGATATTGGGTGCAATGAATAAAGAATCTCAAACTGTACACCATAGATAAAATTATCAACATACTTATTAAATTATCAAACATGAGAATAGATCGATAGATCGATCGATAGATAGATAGGTGGTAAATTGAACACTCTAAATTGTCCCTAGGTATGATTATGAGTGTGACTGATCGTTTGTCTGTGTGTCCAACGATTGGCTGGCAACCAATTTAAGGTGCTGAAGATGAGCTACAACTTCTCCTTTGAAATGAAAGACAAGAACAACAAATGTAAAAAAAGTAATCCACAACTGTGTGATGGACGGTCAGGCAAGAACAGGGACAACCACGTCATCTCAAAAAAGATGTGAATGAGTTGTACTCACTAAAGTGAGAGCAATTATTTTAGATCTATCCGCACTTTAAAATATTTGTTTTCGGACTCACGTGTTGGTGATCGTGCAACCTTGAAGAAAAAAACTAAACCAAAACAATAATAAAAAAAAAAAAAAGTCTCTCCATCCATTTTCAATGGGATCACGGGTGGGCTGTTGCCTATCCCAACTAAGAGAGAGAGAAGTGGAGTACACTCTAAACTAGGCACCCAAAAATTCCAGGGTGATTGTGAACAAGGTATCGAGTGGAATTTCAAACCATCACAGCTGCACGACAGTCGCCGTTAACCGCTACAAAGGGGCTATCCTTTATTGTAAATATAATTTAAACAAAGCCAAGCTTGATAGCGAAAGGTACTTTCTTCTAGACAAGATGAGGATGTGTGAGTTGTGAACAGTGCAACTTGAAATTCTACTACTGCTGCTGGACAGGCCAGGTCTAGTAATCAGTACTTAGCAGCCACTTGGAAACACAAGCAGACCATTACAGAATGGTTCCAAATCAGGGACAACATGCTTAGTCTTGTAAATCAAGTCCACCCTGAAACGAGCTTCATACCAACGTTTCCGCTGAGCCTTTAATGTGAATTGGCGACTTTGATGAACAGATGTCTTCATGCCAGTAATGACTTCTATTCAAGTGTTGAGCCAAATGTCAAAATGAGTTTCAAGTGAGCATTTTGAAAAGCCATACTCCGTTCAGTAAAATGTTGGACAGCTAAAACCACAAAGCCCACTAATGGTCTCCTTAGAATCTTCATGAGCCTGGTGCTTTTCTCGTTTCTCCCCGCCCTTCTGCAGTTATTAGAGCTGAATCTCACCTGCTCCACTCACAGCTGTTGGACTCCATATTTTCCATTAACTGTAGAATAAATGTCCAAACCAAAAGGACGTGACCACGAAGCCATATACTGTATAAACTACCCTAAAAAACAGGGCCACTACCATATTGTTTGCGGGAAACTAAAAATATCTGGATTCAACATCAAAAGATACATTTCAATATTTATTTCCAGATTTTGACATCTTGGTGTGATCTACAATGTTAATATTTAGGTGAGAAAGATCTAGGAACAACTTGATTACGGCTTTATGATAATATTTCGTTTTAAATATTTTTCTTGCTATAACTGCAAAGAGGATGTAACTCAGTTACATCAACAAACTTTTGCACTCGTGTTTCCCTTCAGTCTCCTCTCTTGTAGGCAAAAGGCACACTCTATAGGGTTTAATTCAGAAGTTTAACTTGGCATGTCTTTAGTAAGATTTATTTCTGTATTGATTGGAAATTATCAAAAAGTCAGTCTGAGTTCAAGATTTTTCTGAGTTGATTCGATGGCATTTCATTTATACAGTACACTAAAACTTACGTCTGATGAATCGCTTTTCCTCTCTCATGCCATGTTTCATTCATTAGTCTTTTTTTGCCTCACTGGCCCACTCCTCAATTCCTCCCCTCCTCCACCGTCATCTTCATCATTCAACTCTCTTTTCTGTCCAACCCCACTAAAAGTACCATAAAACACACAATGAAGTGTTCTGTGAGAAGCGTAGACTACAAAGATGTGGAATCGTGTCATTGTGCATATACGTGTGTGAAATGCACTTCAGTGGGTAATTGTAGCAGCTCCAGGAGTGTGAAGGGATCACTGACACTAAGTGGCCAAAAGGGTCAAGTATCACATTCCCTTGAGACAAGACTGGGCCATTAGAGGAGAACAAGACAGGAGAGACAATTCTACTCACACTTAAGCACAATGTAATATAACATACGCACAGTTAACCCATAGAGGGAAAAAAACTAAATATCACACTACTTGTATTACACACCTGGTCGATGCCACCACCACCACCACACTTCATCGCAGAGTAGCCTTATTAAAAGCTGTTTTCTGCTTGGAGTAGAGCAGGGCTACGAGTTGCCGTGCTGAGTCAGGTAACAAATTGGCAAGGTGTATTTTTGTATCCTTTTAGGAGTGGCTGTTTTCAGCACGTCAGCCAAACTGTTTTGATCTTCAGTGGCATGTTTCTGCTTTCTCATGCCTTTCCCTTTTTCTAACTCTTCTTTCTGGTTTGTCTCCTCTTCTCCTCAATGTGTCTTTGAGATCAAGAGGCACAAGACACGTTATTAATCTATGAGCCCCTTCTTTTCTCTGCTCATTGGCATTTTCATCACACTTCCTGTTTTGAATGGATTTTCCTTTTTCACACTCTGTCATAATGTTTTATATCATATAGTTCAAAAGGTTTAATTCTGTTTCTCCAAGGGTTCAGAAACCTAGAAGAGGAGTGATTTGAAACTATAAATGTTGAAAACAAAACTTGGGTATTTTCATGCATTATAATGTTGTATCATTTAATGCAAAAATGACGTTTCTTGCACAATAGCGATATATTTGGCTGTCTCATTCCGTGAGTGAAACAAAGAAATCAGCTCTAAATTACAAAAGAAAAACGTATGCTAAAGCTAATAAAGACCATGTTGTCGATAAATAATATAACTGGACCCCTGGGGGCAACAATTGCTATGGCAGCGGTGTCAAACTCCTTTTTGTGGATGGGCCAGATCATACTTATGGTTTCCCTCAGAGGGCCGTTATGACGTTACCGCGTACCGAAACAAACTGATGGGTTAGCGAGTTTTGAAATCAGTAGCCAGGAAATAATTGTTTGTTCAACAATTTATTCTAAAGGGGGATTATTGCTAACAAATGAAGGACAATATCTCAGATCTCAATGTTGTTAAAAGTGAAATAAATGTGTTAGAAACAGGAAGTTGACACACCTGATTTCCCCTTTGCGGGCCACATAAAATCAGGTCGCGGGCCAGATCTGGCCCCCGGGCCTTGAGTTTGACACCTGTGTGCTATGGTGTGGCCCACGATGAAACTCCTGGAAAGTGATTAGAGGCCTTGAATTTGCTTGTTGAGGTTGAGACTGAGAAGTGAAAAGAACTGCCAAAAGTCATTTTCACCTCTTATCATCTGAGTGTGTATGTAGTGTGTTGAAATTAAATGTAATGATGAATTTAAGATTAAGTGTAACGTTTGTTTTACAAACCTCTCATTTTACATAAAACATTAACACAACATTCGTGAGGCTTTGTGAAACCACTTACGCAAATACTGTGGATGTGAGTTTAAATATTATTAGGGAATGACAATGCTTAGAAATATGTGTATGTGCATGTAAGTGCATACAACATGTCAATACATGAGTTTGTGAGTATAAATTAAGACCAACCAGCCAAATTACACCTACATGATTACAGCCTTGGGATTATTTTCATTTTTTTTTTCATTTCAGCTAATGACTAGGGGAATGGTGGGCTGGGAGGGGATGATCGGTGGATGGGCTCTCTGATTGGCTGCAGGCCCACACCGACGACATATTCGATTGGACGCCTTGTCAACGGATGGATGAAGACAGCGAGGTGCAGACAGGAGACATTCCTGAGTCAAAAAATGTAAGTGTTGTATGCCTTTAGGTTTCTTTCCCTGTCAGAACTCAGCCTCACAGCCTCATCTAACTCGACAATCCATCATCATGTACAACATCAGCATTAAGTGTGCCTCATGTGCACATGTTAATGACAAGTTAGAGTGCCAGCCAATCATTTTGTGCTTACTGACGGGGTGAAATGTGATGCACACACACACACACACAAATGCAATAACACAGGCATTGGGGGTGGTTCATGAAAAAAATAGAAAAATTGTTGCAGTTGTCTCAGTTTTGTTCCGTATAATCTGGATTATTTTGTTATTTTCATATTTAGATTTAAATCAGTCCTAATAAATAAGTCAATCAATCTGAATATTGATTCTGATTCAGTAAAAGCTCAGATTTGTTATATCAGCATTTCTGCATTGCATTGTGTTTAATTGATGACTGAATAATGCAAGAAAATTGGTCAGAGTAACCCAAAGCAATGCTTGATGAGTTTTAATGATCAAGGTTCGTGTTTTGGCATTTTCAGTTGTTTTCCCATGTTGAATCTATCAAGTGATTGTTCATGGACCCTTTCTGTTCTATTTTTATATTCCCTTTTGATCAAATATTTCACAAACAAACTGTAATGATTAAACAGTCGACTTAACTGATGTGACGAATCACTCCACACAATCTGAGTATAACAGACTGACTGTGAGATAAATAGAAACATGATGACTTCAATAAGAATTAAATATCGGCTCTGCACTATCCGCCGGCATAAAATGGAAATCCCTGGGTCAGATATATTAGGTTGCAGCCTTATATTAAAAAAATAAAGAATACAATTTTTGCTACTTTTCTTCACTAACTGGTTAGGTCAAACCAGTTCGGGTCACGTAAGAGGAAGCTCTTCGGTTCCTTGCCTTATCAAGGGCTAAAAGAAGCATACACTGTACAATGCTGGCAGACTGAAGAGTAACTTCAAGTCTCCCAACACAATGATACAGTTCTTGACTCCACATTGTTTATGATTCAAATGTAGTTGCATTGTGATTTTGTTTGGCTGCTTTTGCTATCCACGTTTCAGGATGCACTTTGCTGCGCATGAAGCAAGCATGCATTGTCGGCATCTGATTGATCTCCGTGTCTGCAATCAAAATGTTCAGATGTATCAAAGGCTTTCTTGTCATTCACAATTATACGTCCTTGATGCCTGACTGCATTATTTGGTTCTGTCTACATCTGGATTTGCGTGGTCGTGATACGTCTCTAATGCATTTAGTGTATGCTTTGCAGTGTTTTTTTTCCTGGCACTAACTCCTTTAAAACAGCTTGCATCAGGGGTTTAAAAATCCTCTGTGGTTGCTGTACCTCAGCTGGCATTTCATTACATTTCTCTTTAGGTCCCTCTAGTTCTTTTGTTGACACTGCAAAGCCATTAGCTGACAGTTTATTCATTGTTCATGCAAACATTGTGTGGCCGACACTATGCAAAAAAAAAAAAAAACTCTTTGTAAAGTAACTATCGTGACAGAAATTGTGTTATAAATGAATTGATGATTGAACAACGTTAATTTGAAACACATTTTAAAATACACAAGTAACAGTGTTTGAAAAGGAGTAGGAAGAAGTGAAGTGGTCATGGATTACAATTTATAAGGAAGTTGTTATGCTATTGTTTGACCACAACAATTTGCTCATTTGCCATGAGGAGTGATGACTACATATGTAAAACTGAACACAAAACAAGTCGCCAAGAGTACATTTCCTGCACTATACTTGTGTGAGTAACCTTGGAGGTTGCAGAACTTTTACAGGAATATTTTGTTTGTTTTCGTTTACAGCTATATATTGTCGGGTAGACTAGAGCAGTTGTCTCCTAACACTGGGCAGCGGCCCAGCACAGGTCCAAACTGGCCCGCGGACCAGGTCGCGGCTGACCGCACAGGTCAAAAAAAAAAATCTTTCCTGTTTATTTATTGTTCAAGTCTGAAAAATATTTCATTTTGAGACGTGACCGTCTTCTCTCCGTTCCGTCTATGATCGAATCTTGAGCATGTCAAGATGCTAAGTGTCTTGGTCGCATTCCGCTAATATTAAACTCATAAGTTAGCAAAATGAGGACAAAACAGTCCATGTACCCCCCAGAAATACAAATTTCCTTTGTTTACAAAAGTATACATTTAGCACCTTTCTGCTTCGACAATGAGTTATGGAGATGACAGTTTGGCCTGGTTTCTGTCAGCACCAAAATGGACAGAGGTCAAGGTTCAGGCAGGAAGTTAGAGAGAGATCCTGTCAGTGAGATGAGGCTCAGACAAACACAGGCAGACAAAAAAAGGAGCAAGATAAAAGGATACAAGCACAATTGATGGAGGCGTGTGATGTTGACGGAAATACTGTTTTCCAAACATAAAAGGCACCGATGGCAATTGAGGAAGATTTGACATGTGATGCAAAACAGCATGCAACAGAAAAGAATAATAAAAAAACAAAAAAAAAAACAATGGGAAGCTGACAGTTCAAATATTTGGGTTAGTTTGAAATCCAGCATCAACACTATAAATGTCAGTCAACAAACGGAAAAGCTTTTATAAAATGAAAAATACTTTGGTTTTCAGAAATGCAAGGAAAACAAACAAAAAATCTGTAAAAGTGTGGGAACCGGTGATGCCGGGTGCTCTATTTTAGATTATTCATAGCGTCATAGTGTCATTGGCCAGCTGTATTTCAGATGGAATGTCAACAAGTTGTGGCACTTCATAAAGTTTTACCGAGGAACAGGAAGCTGTGTACTCCAAAAGATAATTTCTCAGAACGATATAAGCCGCCATAATGAATAACCATGAACATTCCATCTGTTATCTACAGGGAACCGTGTCACAACTGTGATCCGCCCACAGTCAGCAGAGTTTCATCCTCAGCATACAGTGACACACATTTACACGAAAACACTGACTTCATGGATCTTCTGTGTACTCACATTGGGCAAACAAGCCATCATACACACTCATTGCAAATGTGCTGTGGTATTTCCTGCTTCACTCACACATACGCATGACACACATATGCCCGCCTTTGTCGACCCCATATGTCTTAACAAATGAGTGGAAGGAGGCCCCTGGATGTATACAGTAGGGTCCACTGTTTATATAACACTTCAGAAAAAAATTGAAGTATGGCGACTATTCCCAGTTTTACTGGCTAATGATAATAATTTTTGAGGGGGAAGAAATATGAGGGTGTGAATTGAGTTAAACTTTACAATCTGCTTCAAGGAATCAAAATACAGAGTACTTGAGGGAAATGTCAAATACACATTTTTCCACTAGTCTAATGATATAGAAAGTTGGGAACCGTAAAATGGTTGTACTGTACTGTTATATTTGTTACAATCACCTAATATTAAAATACATTTGAACATCTTGGTCAACACATCTGTATCATTTTTTCTTTATCATCACTTTTTGAAACTATTGCAATTGTTTGTGTTGAAGATCTGATTGGGAGCGCAGCACAGTGGACTATTGGTTAGCATGTCACCCTCAAAGTTGCGGGTTCAAATTTCAGCTCCGGCCTTCCTGTGTGGAACTAGCTTGTTCTCCCCCTGCTTGTGTGGGTGTCCGCCCACTCCAGCTTTCTTGCACATTTCAAAAACATGCATGTTTGGTTCAATGAAGACTATAAATTGTTCATAAGCGTGGGTGTGAGTGCTTATGTGTTGGTCTCTATGTACCCTGGGATTGCTTTGTGTCAATGATCGGGTATACTCCGCCTCTCACCTGAACTCAGCTAGGATGGGCTCCCTTGCAACTCAAACGAAGACAGTCAACCCATAAAACTGATAAACCCCTATTAATAGTACACCCATGCCCATGCCAATTTGTCATCCGCAATATCAATGAGTTTACAATTGCAATAGAGACGGAATCAACTAAACAGCTAGTTTAACATGTTGACGTGAGGGTTTAACAGAATGTAATGTATTAGGATGAGGACTAAACACAACAATCGCAAGAATTTAAAAGCTGATGTGATTAGACCAGACAGTGATGAACAGTGTCTGGACATGGTAAATGTGATTTGATTTGGAACAAAGCAGTCTGATATGCTGACGGGAAACAAGAAAGTCCCAAACATAAAACAGAGACCAAATATGTGACTCCACATTGAGGTTTTCTCTATCCTAAAAAAGTTTGTCTCCCACCGAAGTATGACCATGGAGAGCAGCTGCAGATGAGCACAGCAGGGGTTCACTTGAATATGAGTGACAACCATGTATGGTCCTTAGTTTCTTTGCAGCACATTACAACCTCCAGCCAAAAATCCAAGTGGGAAGAACATCCACTACTGGGAAGCAATTGGATGAGCATTGCTACATCATCTCAACCTCATTTCAATGTACTCTTGTGACTGATGTCATTCCAGCTCTTCTTAAGCAGTTACCTTTGTACTGAACATTGAGCTACCACAGTGAGCACAAGCAGCCAACATTTTACAAAGAAGTAATCCAGAAACAACACAGAGTGAAACCAAAAACCATGACTAAAGGCAAGTGGGGAAAAAAAGACTATTGCTGTGTCTTTCCCACGATGAGGAGAGCGATCGACAGAAGCTCCATTATACCTGACAACAACAATCACCAAAACAGGGACTGGAACATGATCAGGAGGTGCACATTGAAGCAGTGGAATGGCACTCTGTGTCTTGATGTTGAGTGGAGTGTTTATAACATTCACTTCCCAAAGGTATTGGAACTTTGAGGTCAATTCCTTACTTTTTGATGTCTGCTGAAAACAATTGGATTTGTCATAAAAAAAATGTCGACATTTCAGATTTTACAGATTCTACAGTTGTATACATCTGGATCAAATACACAATTAAGAATTTAGCATATTTTGTTGAGCTTTCTTTTTTTTTTTTTTAATTTGACCAAATCTATCGGAGTCAGAGGTTTAATCAACATGAAATCCAAAGATCTGGCTGTGAAGTTGAGAGTAGAAAGAAAAATTATCCAATATAACCATCGGGAAGATGTATACATCAGAATATATATCATGCTATTTTATGATTTCTACAGTTAACTATCAACTTACACGTGATGATATATTACCTGTAGCATGATGGTGATCATATTTGTTATGAAATCTAAGTTTTTGGTTGCAATTTTTCTAACCGGGATGTAAGACGCCTGGTTCACCAAAACCCCGCCTCTATCTGTTGTAACTGCGCCGCCTCTTTCATGATGTCTTCCCAAAGCCGGTGGCACGCTCCGCTTGCCAAACAGTAACAGCTGGTTTCTGGCGAAACTGGGAGTGTGTTTACTCGGCAGGGGCGGAACACGGGTGGCTCCTCACATTGTGACATCACTATGTGACTTTCAGGTCATTTTCTTGGGTTGAGCAGGGCTGGTGCTGAGAAGAAGGAGCCAGAATGCTTTAAGATGGATGAATGAAGTAAAAACGCATTTAAACATGGCTAAAAGCTCCAAAAAGTTGATTCAGCATGATACATCCACTCAAACCATCTTGGAGAGCACTGCTTGATCAATCGTATTGGAATCAGACAATTATTAGACGCACACTGCACCAATCTGGCCTTTATGGAAGTGTAGCAAGAAGAAAGCCATTTATCAAAGACAACCATAAAGTCTTGTTTGCCAAGTCACCCCGGAGACACAAAAACATGTGGAAGAAGGCGCTCTTGTCAGATGAGACAAAAATGTAACTTACTGGGCAAAATGAAAAACGTAACGTTTGGCATAAAAGTAACACTGCACATCACCCTGAACACACCATCCCCAATGTCAAACATGGTGGTGACAGCTTCATGGTCTGGGGCTGCATTTCTTTCAGCAGGGGGAGGGAAGACACAGGTGATGGGATGATGGATGGTGTAAAATACAGGGACATTCTGGAAAAAAAACCTGTTGGCGTCTACAAAAGACCTGAAACTGGGAGGATCCAAAACATAAAGCGAAAACCACAATGGAATGGTTCAAACCAAATCATATGCAGGTGTTAGAATGGCCCAGTCAAAGTCCAAACCTGAATCCAATTGAGAATCTGCCTAAAGATCTGAAAACTGCTCTTCACAAATGCTCTCCAGCTAATCTACCTAAGATGGAGCTGTTTTGCAAGGAAGAATGGGTAAACATTTTTGTCTCGAGAGGTGCAAAAAAACCCAAAAAAAACAGCAGCTGTAATCACAGCTAGGTGTGTCTACAAAGTGTCAACTCAGGGGGGCTGAATAATATCGCGCACCCCACTTTTCAGGTTTTTATTTAAAAAAAATAAATAATAAAATAAAATAGCATATGAATTTCCTTCCACTTCACGATTGTGTCCCACTTGGGGTTGATTCTTCACACACATACAAAAAAAATAAATAAATAAAATTTTACATCTTGAGGTTTGAAGTCTGAAATGTCGCAAGTTCAAAGGGGCTGAATACTTTTGCAAGCCACTATATATCAAGGTAGCGGTCAGACCCCTGCTGTTTTTCCGTAAAATACTGTGTGATATAAATTTAAATTACCACTAAATATGGAATTTCAGAAATAAATCTTACAGTACAGTAATGGAACAATTTGTCAATGCCGACATTTAAAATATCCATTTAACAGTTAAAACAAATTAGAAAGATTCTGACTACTAATACGGTAGTTTGTTATTTTTTTGATATGCATTTTTTCCAGTTTATATTTTTTTAGTTTCACCAATTTTATTGTAATTATGTCATGATCCGTGTCGGGCATTGCAGGGTTTTTGTTATTATTTTTACGTTTTCATGTTTTTGTGTTTGTTTTGTCAGCTGAGTGGGGGCGTTCCCCCTCAGCATTCGTCCTCACCAGCCACGCACCTGTTTCACGTGAACCATCACACACCTGATTCCCATCTGCCGCCTAATTACTGGACTTCCCATGCCGACAACACAGTGTCGGGTCATTGCCGCTCATTACGGACTATCACGACCGCGTTTTGTTCTCGTCCCTGTGCTTGTTCATGTTCTCGTTCTCGTTCTCGTTCTCGTTCCCGTTCCCATTCCCGTTCCCGTTCCCGTTCCCCCAGTATTGGTCCCTGTCTTTGTTCCTCGCCCTCCGATCCTGCTAGTTTCGTTTTGGTTACCCTTTGTTATCTTGCTCCCGGCCACGTTGTTTTTCGTTGTTTGATTCCTTTAATAAATTCCCCTTACGTTACCCATTTCCCTGCTTCCTCGGATTTTGGGTCCTACCTCCTCCTTGCCGTAAGGCGATCGCGACTCCACCTCCTCCTCGCCGTACGGCGTTCTTGACAAATTAAGGGTGATAATTTAAGGACACCTATTATATGCAATCCGTTTTAAATGATTAATTATTTTCGGAAACCTTATCAGAATATATGTAGGCTTTTTTGTCCATACGATATTCTATGCTGGGTCACTGTAGTGGTACACTCGCCTGAGTTGTGTGCGGGCAGTGTGGGTTCAGTTCCCACTCAGTGACGGTGTCTATGTCTGCCCTGTGACTGGCCGGCAACCAGTTCAGGGCGTAGTGCGCCTTTTGCCCGTAGTCAGCTGGGATAGGCTCCAGCACCCTCCCGCGACCCTGTACAGGATAAGCGGTGTGGATAATGACATGACATGATATTCTATTCTGTGGTACACAGTTTACTACGCCACGCAGACCTAATGCAGCTAATTATACAAGCATGTATTTAATTTGTTACTTATTTCATAACTGTCCTTATTTATATTTATTAACTTGAATGCCAACAGTGTTTCCCGCCGATTAAAGCTCCAAATGTAGAGTGCCTGGTGCAGCACCGAAGGACTCTAACAGAGACGTCTGTCTTTGCCTAAGAGCAGCAGCTGACACTGTGCTCTCCTCTTCCGTCCGCCTCATCAAAAATGCCTCGTGTTCGGTCTTGTCCTTTTAACTTGAGTTGTTTCACAACTGTGTTATGTTGCCTCACCCTTTTTCCACGATCATCACAAACCACATCTTGGCTGTTTGGGGATCTGAAATAGATTCACATGTGACTCCGTTTACACTCTGTCATTGTCTGAGCAATTTACTTTTATTGAGCAGTGTGGAACTACTCTTTTGCATTACTACACACTTAGCCGGGCAAGAAAAGTTCAAGTTACATTGCTCGGTGCTTTTGTTGATGACTTATATAATTTTCCTAATATGGTAAAAAGACTGAGAGAGCCATTACCACTGAGAATGTTATTTTTGTCGAACACCCAATATGAAATGGCAATTAATTCGAAAGTTGTTCTATAAGTTGTTCAGTATATGAATTCAGCCACTATCGGCGCTTTTCGTCACGGGGCTTGTTGTTGACTCCAGAGGATTGTGTGCCAAATATAATAGTTTTTCTTTCACATTTTGGTGAAGCTCCTCTTTAGTCATGTCTTGATTATCTGATCATGCAGAGCGATCATTCCTACTGGCAGTGACTACGTATTTGCAATTATTTGCATCTTTATATGGCGCATGGAGGGGGAGAAGTCTAGTACTCCGAAAATTTTGCATTGATTTAGATGTTCAAAAGCAATGTGCGTTATGTGTTAGCATCTGGATCTTTTTGTGCATGCAATGTTTTCAGGATTTCGACATACGCCGTATTTCAGAATGAAAGCCAAGCAAGTCCCTGGGAAGAACCACTTCCCCGGAGGCATCTCCCTATGGCCCTTCATATCATCAAATTGACTCTTATGCACTTGTGAAGCCTATTCTTTCATGTTTAATGAATATATAAATAAACTTGTATTGACTAACTAAATTGTATTTAAAAAGAGATGTTTTGATCCTCAATCCTTGGGTCCATGTCAACGTGTCCTTGAGCAAGATACTGAATGCCCAGTTGCTCCGTAGGCTGTCATCATGAGGTAAATAAAGAAAGTGTTTTGGTGTTAAAGTGCTTTGAGTACCTATGGCAAAAAAGCGCTATACAAGTGAAAGCCCATTTGCCTTTTAAAGACTATTAGCCGGGAGTTGTATGGTGCATGGTTTAATCATACATCTGACACAGGTATATAAAAGGCAGGTTCATGTAAACAAAAACAGACCAGACTGCAGACTGAGACAAGGAATTCAAGCACACATGATCATGCACACACACACCCACACACACTGCTTGAATGATTTCCCACCGGATAGTTGGTGCTCTCGCAGTCTAACATGTGATTTGTATGCCGCCCCTCTGACACTCTGACAAATTGGCATTTGGAAAAATTCAACTGCTGATCACATCCCTGTTCTGCTGGTTGTCATTTACAGACAGGTGTCGCTACACGCTCAAATTCACATTCATACTGTACAAAGGCACATAGAAACACTCACATCCACCCCTGCCACCGTGACAAAAATACCTGTCCATCACATTTCCATAAAGTGAAAATGAAAGAGAAAAGATATAATTCCCAGATTTAATTCATTTTGGAATGCACCTGAAAATTTGTTTCCATTTAACCAAATAATATTTGTAAAGGCACAAGCCATTGATTTGCATGCCTGCATGCTTTATAATCTTTATTCTTAGCTAACGGGTTTTTATGTGCATTCATGCTCAAGTATGCTTTAGTTCACTTTCGATGTCAACAAATTTATCAATCCATCACTATGGTGCAGAACGTTTTTATACTTTCACAGGTTGAAGTGGACCAGACTAGTAATGTGCATTTGCCTTTTGGTGTCAATCGGTCGCCGTTTTAGACAACAGAACTGACAATTCGAGCGATATTACCTGTAGACGCTGAAACCGGAAAAAAAGACCTCCAAAAGGGGGCATGCCAATTTGTCATAAATCTCATCACAAAAAAGCCTTTTAGCAGGGAGCATTTTTGTACTGATGACATTTTTACATGCAAACCTATTACACATGTGGCAATGTTAACGACAATCAAGTGTCCCTTTAAATTTTCACAATTGCATAACTGTGTTTTTCACTGGTCCCAAACCAGTGTTTGTATCACTCGCTAAATTGTAAGTTTAGTTTACCTGTCTGTGGGATTTCTGATGAATAACGTTATTGTGAGGGAGGTGCAAACCATGTGTTTTGCCATCCTATTTTTGTCAACGTCAATGACAAAAATAATCCATTGATTCAAATTAATGATCCTTGTCTGTTACTACTCTCATGATGGCACACGTGTGTCTGTCTTAAGTGGTGTTAACATGCAGTGTAGTGTTTGCATTTCAGGTCACTCGAGAGGGTGCCTGGGTGAGATAGTGATATATTGTAGCACTAGGAGGCTATATGAAAATTATTACATAGACACGCTTGCACACACACAGACGTTTAACAAGAGTGATGTAATTAATAGCTCCTCTTCACATCATCGATACACTCAAGAGATATGACATTTATGGAGTGTCCCATTTACATTTGAGCAGGAGTCTATAATGGGCGGCTCTTAAAACACACACAAGCACACATGCATCGGCTCCCTTCCAGCTGGTTTTGCTTGCATCCACTTATTCACATTAGAAGAGTGAAATCTACAAAGTTTTATTCACAGTTCTTGTGTGCACATAATGTAAAGAAGCTTGTTGGGTTTTTTTCTGCTTAAGGAAAGCTGATACCATTATTTTATATTATTTCATAAATATTTTCCAACATGAAAAAAAATATTGAAACTAATCATCAAACAAAATCATGTTCAACAGAATAGTGTGTGTCAAATTAAGAAATGTGAGCTGAGTCAAAAGGGCCAGCCAGGAAAAGTACAACACCGGAGCTGTTTTACTTTCTAATAGGCCAACTGGTTTTGTCTATCAAGAAACAGTTTGCACATTCAACAGAATGTCATTAAAATCTGCTATATGACCTACCCGTGAATTTAATAAATGTTACAAATATGTTTCATGCCTGAACAATAAGCAATTCAAAATTGTCAATTGAATTCAAATGCTTCTTTGAAAAAATCAAATTCCTACAATAAGTGGTGAAAAATAAAAAGCGGAAGACCCAATTGTATTAATCCATGTCCAAATGTAACTCTCCTGGAACAAGCATTATAATCAGGAGGAATAAATGGTCTGATGTGCCATACACAGTACATTTATATCGAATCTCACAATCTTCATCTCTCGTTACTCCAGTTCTCTGACTCCATTCAGGCATGCAGCTGCTTAGCTGATAGGTCAGGAAATGGATGCAGGGTGGTCGGCACAGAGGGGGGACATTGAAAATGAGATTGGCCAGATTATATTGCCTGTGATTGAGCAATTAGCAACCGTCTCCATCATTTGGCAGAGGCCATGCAGGCAGCATCTGTCACTGTGAGACACTAATTTAACAGAAGTGCAGAACCGGTTATTCAGAGGCACGTTTTCAGAAATAGCAGACAACACAAAATTTACTATTTGATTACACACTTGACGGGTGGGGAGGCAATTCGGAGGCCTATTTGTAAACATTTAAAAATGTGGTCTTTAATAATAATCCCCTTTAATATTGCAAAATGTGGGCTTGAGCATACTGACATTGTCAAATTGTGAACCAGCAAGAGGATTTACAATAAGTCCCATATGTGCAAGTCACAACTCACAAGTCCGAAACCTTCAGGTTTCAAGCATGTCCATAATTTCTGTGTGAAAAAAAAAAAAAATCATGCAGGTCAAGGCGACTTGCCACCAAATTTCAAGCGAGTGAGTGAGGGAAATCATTACTTAGTTCAAGCAAGCTGTGATATTTTTTCACTGATTCTATCACAAAAAGTACATTTATGGCAATAAAAATTGAATAAACACAAAAATAAGTACATTTACATCCCTAAAAATTATACTTACCTAATTATACAAACTTATAGATATGAAATAAATGTATATATACCAAGTACTTATAAATATATATTATATATATGTATATATATATATATATATAATTTAGAATAATGCATGTTAAACTCATGTTTGAATGAGTATATTGCGTTTTATTCTATATATGGGAGTAAACATCCATCCATCCATTATCTGTTCTGCTTCTCCTCATGAGGGTGCAGGAGCCTATCCCAGCTGTCATCGAGCAGTAGGCAGGGTACAGCCTGGACAGGTTGCCAATCGCACGGCACACAAAGACAAACGACCATCCGCTGTCACAGTGATACCGGGGGACAATTGAGAGTGTTCAATCAACCTATGATGCTTGATTTTGGAATGTGGGAAGAAACCGGAGTACCCGGAGAAAACCCACGCAGGCACGGGGAGAACATGCATACTCCACACAGGAAGGCTAACTTACATGTGTCTGACAGGTGAAAGTAAACATCATTGATGTTATGTTACTGTTTTTTTTCTGGGTTTCATCAAAAAGATAATTCTTGAATCCAGATGTTTTCTTCTCTGACACTTTCTCAACAGCACTTTGTCCTTTGGGGTAAACTAGTGGTCGTTCTTTCCGGGTTTTCCAGATTGCTGGCACGCACATGTTCTTTCAAAAAAACTAAAGGAATAAGAAAAACTAGATTTACAAATGTAAATAATGCTTTTTAAGTTCATGGATTCAAAGTCGAGTCGAGGCTTTCATAGGTTTTTGCCACATAAGTTGCATTGAATCCAAGTCATAACTTGAGTGCTCCACCTCTGTTGCGAACATAATAAAGTGATCTGTATATTTTTGCAGCATCCTAGAAGTTGGTGACTGCAGAAAAGAGATGCTGGTCAGACTCAACATCTTGAAGAGAAATGGCAGCAGAAAGACACTTCAAGGAGTCGGATGAGCAGGGGAGGAGGATTGGAAGACTTTAGGATAGAACCAGACACACATTTATACACACACACACACACCCCTGCACACGCACGCATGTTCACGTTGAAACCAGAAAGTCCCACTAGCAGTTTCCAAATTCTGTGTGAGTGTCTGCCAATGTGTCAGTGTCTCAGTCCTGTCATTGTGGTTTCTGTCAGAGCAGCAAACAGACGGGCGGTCAACCGCATTATTTTAATTTTCTTTATGTTCTTCCTCATTGTGCAATCACACTTTCAGTTCGCACTTCTCCTTTTCTCTTTAAGTGGTTTTGTATTCTACTTCATATTCTTTCTCCATTATTCTTCGAGGTCTCTTAATTTAGCAGCAATATAGTCAGCACTTTCAGATGTCGAATAATGAAAAGTAAAACAATAAATTCAATCAGCTATTGTTCACAACTTTATGCCATTGTAACCTATCGGTCGAGTTGGACCGCTACTTAAAACTGGACTGATAACTCTTACGAGGGGGTTTTAGATCCTTCTCTCCACCGAGGCCTACTAAAAGGAATTTGATGAATTGGTCTCCGCTGGCACTCACTTATTATCACATAAAAGAAGTTTATGGCTCAGGTAGGTCAGGGGAAAAAAGAGTGGCAAGAAGACGGACTCATTCGCAAGTGAAACTCCGTCGTGTGTGTCTGGGAAGAGGGCGGTGTGGTTAAAAAGGCCTGTGCATCGGCACTTGTGTTTGTGTGCTCAAGTGTGGAACCGCTCACATATATAACTTACAAGTTTATAATGGTTTATGGGTTAATGCCAAGTTTAACATGTGGATCTTGTTTGTTGAACTTTGTGTGTGGGTGTGTGTGTGGCCACAGTCATCACTTGGAGGGCAATAAGAATGAATGATGGCCGCCCATCCCTTGCAGACAGGAGAGAGTTCACCGTTCAGTGTGGACTACCTAAAGAGATGGATGAACATCTGGAAGTCATTGCTCTCCAAGTGAAGGAGCTGGACACAGGACACACACCCTTACACAAAGACACATGCTCGCACACACGCACACAATCCTTGCTAATAGAGAATGATGAGTCATTTTCCCTCTTAAGTGGTCAAGCTGGCAGGCACTTCCATTGCAGTGAACTAAAAGTGTGAGGAAATTAAAGTGCAATGAAGATGAAGATGATGATTATGAAATGGCAATAAATGTTAATTATACTTTATACACAAAAATGGTCTGTTTGAACATGAGATTGATGTCGCTAAAAATTCCACGTTGGTTGCATTTGTTAGAATGGAAAGAAAAAAAAGATGTTCATTATCCAGCTTTGTCAAATATTTTACAGTGATTATGAGGGTTTTTCAGGGATACAAGTAAAAATCAAATTCTCACTACTAAATTCTAGTTCTAAAACATCCGTTTTCTGAGGTCATCCTACCTTTGCATCATTCAAGATGAATCCATATAATCATAAAATATACAATACACTAAATACTGCCACTTAAAAATGTTTGTTGTTTGTTTGGGCAAAGTATTTCAAACTTGGATTTTTTTCCACAACAGACTTAAATGCACACTTTACTCTCACCTGTAAACCAAACCAGGCAAATTCTAAGGAATTCCTGCTGTAATCCCAGAGACAAATTTTCCCAACAAGTCTAGTATCGTATATGTGAGATACAAAGTCAATTGATCAATTAGTATACTTTACACTTAGTGTGGAATTTAGATGCTCTTTAACACTCATATATATTCCCTTGGCTCAAAGAAGTGCTAACACGCTGACATTGAATATCCTTTAGCATCGATTGATCCCACCCACACGCTCTCCCACATTCCCACTCAATTTTGAACACACTGTGTGCAGGTGGGCAATGGACATCTGGCTCTAAAAAAAGGCCTTCATCATCTTGCAAACTGCTAGCCATGAATCACCGCAGAACTCCTATATTTTAAGGACAAGTTAGCCAACTCTTCTGTTGTTCGTCTAACTGTAGTCTTTGGCTAATCCATCAAAATTTAGAAACAGGTTAGTTTCTCCCCTCTTTTTGCATGAACAATCAGCATCAAGGAGCTAAGGGTTACGGTTGAGATGGAGCCTAAAACAGCTGAGAGACATGCTGACAAACAAGCATGAAGTAGAACAAGGGTTTTCTATGAAAATGAAAGAGAAGCCAACCACGGATTGTGACGAATTACGATAAGCGCTAGAGCAAGGTTGGCTAATATCATGCCGATCAGCAAGGGGCTATATATAGCACCTTATAGTATCTGGTACCTGCATTTGAATCAATAATTGTGAGTCGTGCTCTGCTGCACTGAGCAGTGGAAAGAGCTTTCTGTGACCGTGAAAGAAACTTCAGCCACTAAAAGAAGAAATGGCTTCTATCCAACACCAAAGAATTTGATTTTTTTGTGCTCGTGCAAACTCACAACAGGTAAAGGGCGATTGCTGTAATGAGACGCAGGGACATGAAAATCTGCTAAATTAGTGAGGAAGAAAGTCCCTTTTGTCGAGTAAGACAATTTGAAATCTCTCCCACATAACAGATGGGAACACAGCGCCGAAGTGAATATGACGGGACTATAACCTGACAGTTCACGTTGTATTAGCGCTGCACAAAACCCAAGAAGGATTAGTAGAGCACAAATCCTATTCCCCGGCCTGTCAACTGAAATAGACATATAAATTAGCCCATATCAACCCAATTCAATTCTTCATTGACCCCAATTAGTAGGAAGCGACCCAGTTAGCACAGTAAATCAAAGCAACGAGGACGAGAGGGAGAACAAAAATTAAGAATATTGCAAATAAAGCAAGTCTGATATATCCGGATACCTAATAACATCTGAGTTATTCTTAATAATAATAACCCTGGATGCTGCCATAACATATCATGTCTTAGTGCAAACTACAACATATGTTAAAGCAATAAGAAGATAATCCAATTTAAAGGCACAGTGCTCTTAAATGATAATTACATTACTTGTTCGGTAAATGGATGCTTTTGAGTACCAGATTTTCTATCGTTCCTGTTCCCATTCTCTTGTTCTGTCATTGGAACTCAAAATTCAGTATTTTTATTGATTGCAAATGGTAAATGGGCTGTCACTTGATTTCTACCTTTGGTACTAACAGCACTTCACACTATTACTTCATCTTCCAACTGATGACGCAACGCAGCATCAGGAGCAGCTGGGGGTTCAGTGTCTTGCTCAAGGACACGTCGACGTGGTCTCAAGGGCTCAGGATTAAACCGCCGACTTCAGAGTTGGGAGACGACCCCTCTACTACTGAGACTGCCCCATTATCAGGATGAGAAAGCTGAGAGCATTATTACTAAGTAAAGTATTTAAATTATTTGAAGTATTACAATAGTATTAGAACCACAGCCAATCAATGTGGTTTTCACTCATCCCATCAGTTGTCTCTTTTTGCATTCCCAGCATTTCTTTCTCAATTTAATCTTTTTAAAAGCATCTCTCATCTCCGCTGAAAGTAACCACCTCAACAGCGTCCACTCTGTCAAGCACCATTACTTCTCTCCACAACATCACCTCTTTCAACCTGTCCCTCTTTTGCCTCTCATGGTGTCCTGCATGTCACAATGTCAAAGTTGGCAAATCGTGATGCTATTCATTGAAATCATAGAGAAGCCTCTTCAGTTCTTTACAAACATTCACCCTTTTAGAAGGAGAATTCTGGGAGGGAGATAGAGAGTATTGGAACAGTTTGCCTCCCAAAAAGTGCTGGCGAAGCCTGGTTAAAAAAAAGAATATTAAACTGACACAAATCAAAAATCGCAGTTTGTCAAAAGAGCTTATGCTGTATTGGCTTTGTGTTTCTCTTGAATTCCAAATTACTGTCTATATCTCCATGACAACACATGACTCTCCATCCCTCTGGTCATATCACCTTGTCTCCCATGTGAGTTGTGTAACACTATCTGCCTCAGCCACCCTCCCATCTCAAGCAGACAGCATGGCCTTCTGAGATTCCAGGCTCTCTTTCTGCACTGCTGCCATTTCTCCCCACTGGGAGCTGAAACTAAATATGACAGCTATACCTTGGAGACGGAGGAGAATGTCAAACTACTTCAACCTAAATGAAGAAGCTTTTCCAGCATCTGCTCTTGATAGGCGTGGAAATGGCAAAATGATTCACTTCCCTTTTTAAGCTATAACACATCATATGTGTGTACACAAAATGAAAATAAAGGTAATTATAATGTCATTCCATCCAGGCAAACATCCTTGTTTATATCCGGCATTGTATGTGTGTGTTTATTTCTTGGTGATAAGAACACAGAAAACTGACACTTGGATGTCCTTCAGTTATAGCCTGATTGCCTTTTTGCCAAGTGCAGTCATCAGGTGGTGAGTCTTAGGAGCTCAGTGATGCCACGGAGGTCATTGGGAGGGCATCCCAGAATAACCCTGGAGAGGTGGAAGGGGATCAGCAGATGGATGGTAGGCAGTGACATGCCAATGACAAGACACTAATAACCAGAAAGCACCGTTGGGGTCATCGCAAAACATGATATTAACATGTAGTGTGCCAGGCAAGTCCGATTATGCTGAGCCACAAAAGCTATTAGTCGAGAGCAGCGTAGAGTGAATGTGGCATGTCTCCTGTAGGTTAGCAATGAAACAACATGCAGAGCATTGCAGCTGGGGATTTAGAGGGAAAAACATCTGAGAGAGATTATGATAAATTACATGCAGAGTATGATTACAGTGAACAATGTGAGGGAGAAGTGTTTGATGCTTTTGGCCGCTTGGGATTGGCTGATCAGCAAGCTGTCATCAAAAATAAAATAACAAATAGAAAGTTATTAACGGTCTCATTTTCTGATGAGTGTTCAAACCTCTCTCCTCTGTGAGAAGCTGATTAAAGGAAATGTATTGATTCGTGGAGGATATTGCATCATCCTTTACTCAGGCTGTGTAGTGGGCTTGCTTTCCAAAATCCAATCAAGATCCAATGTTTCCTGTTAGTAACAATATACTGACAAATATCCCATTCAATTTTAAATATCATCATGGAAAATAATGTTTTAAAAAAACAACATTTATTGCATTTACCTTTATTCGGCCCACATGCGGAAAGTCCCTTTAATCTTGATTTCGTTACAGCATGGTGTGTATACTTTGCACTGAATGACTTCACACATGCAAGGCAGACAGCATGATGGGGCTGCGTACAGATGTGCACCCCAGAACAAATCAGGAGGTTCAGTGCCTCACTCAAGGGCACCTCAGAGGTATTCGAGAAGCGATTTTGGCCACCAGCCTTCAAATTTGTTAGTCTGTCAGTGTCGGTTGTTTTTTCGTGTCTTGATCCAGTCTTAAACCCAAACGTCGCTCTCCTCAGATCGCGTTTGTACCGATGAGCCACCTCCTTCCCTATCACAGTAGAAAGGAGGCAGCCGACGATCCCAATATATTCCAGCCATTAAAGCTCAGGATGACATCAAAGCCATGACTAGTAAAGCATAAAATGTAAAGCATTAGCTAACGGCTGATGGAAGCAGAACAAAAGAAATGACATGAAAAAAGTTGCTTGAATTGATTTGCAATTCTGTCTCGCTTTGATGTTATACCGTTCATTGGTTGCATTGCAGATTTGAGAGCCAGTGAGCGTCTTGGGAGGAAGGGTATATCAAAATAGTGACCACTCTGGGAGCTGAGTGCCGTAATAAAAGTTTTGGGTCTATTTTGTATTGGACTGTATAGCATTGTGATTCGGCCAAAAATACCTCTCGTACTTTACACGAGTTGGCCTGTGTTCACTGCAGGGATGTTCCCATTTGTTTGTCCAGCTCAGAGCAACGTGTCTGGCAGTTGTTTCTTTTTCGGCAGTTTGTTTGAGGGATGTTCCATTCAGCAGTGACTTGCCAAAGGCAGACTTTTGTTTCACGTTAAACCAAATGTGCTTTTCATGGCGGTTAGCAAGTCTGCCTCACAGCAAGGAAGTCCGGAGTTTCAATATCGGCTTGGATCTTTTGAGGGTGCTTGTCATGGGTATATTCTGATTCCACAGATGTTGCAAGTCTGCTTTTAACAGAGTGAGTATTGGTCCAAGATTCTGTCTATTATCTTTTGAAAAAGTGAATGGACTTTAGATTCATATACAGTTAAAAAAAAGAAAACGTTTTAAGATTCTACTAATTGTTTTCAAATGTTTAAATGGTCTTGCCCCACCTTATCTGTCTGAATTCCTCAACACTTACGCACCTGGCCGTTGCCATAGGTCTGCAGACTAGACCTCTATTAGAGGGACCGAGGACCAAGTGAAGGCTCCCTCTCTTTGAAACGACCTCTCGTAAAACGTTAGGCAAGCCCCCCCATCTTCCCATCTTTCAAACTCGTCTTTGGCTTTTGACTCACTTACTTATTTTTTTTGTGCTTTTTACTGTGTTCTTTATTAATTAGTTTTATTGTTTGTTGTTGTATGACTTCCTTTTGCTCCATGCACAGCACTTTACGTTCAGCGGTGGTTGTCTTTATAAATACAGTTGAGTTGAGTTGAGTTGAGTAGCACTGCAATCAAATGAGTGCTTTTGTTATAATCTTTAGTTCAGTTGATGTTTCAAAATAACACAGACTTTATAGCATTTATTTCCTAAAGTAGTACCTGCATTTTTAAATTACTGAAAACATTTAATCACTTTGAATGCATAATGTCAGGCTTTTAAACAAATCAGGGGATATATGTGACTCAAATCACAATATTCCAAGTGGACGATGACTATGCTACTGCCCCCTGAAACGAAGGGATTCCTTGTGAAACATTTTGCATGGTATCGTATCTCAACATATTCTGCAGTTTCATTTCCTTGTTTGTAGAATGGAATCAGGGGGGCTTGAGTAGCCGGTTTACATAGCCAGAGTAGATTTTTGAAATATAGTAGGAGTAGAAGTCGTTAAAATTTTCAACATAACATTTCATCACTCTCATGCTCATTGTCTGAAAATCGTTCATCAGATGCTGGTAGTTAAAAGCACAACAATGGATTCTCTCAAAAGAAAAGGTGGCAATTAAGGACAACCCATTATGCTAAAATGATAGTGTGTATGCGAATTGAGGGCATGTCGCCTCTCCTGGCCTCTCAGACACATGCCGGTGAGTTTCCCGCCTCCTTTTTCTTCACTGTTTGTGCAAGTGAAAGGGATCTCTTCATTGCTGACAGCAGCCTTTCACCGAAGCTATTTATCATGTTTTTCCATTCAGAGCGTGCGCAGGTGTTTACTGTACGGACTTGAAGGAGGGTAGAAAGAAGAGAAATGATGGACTTAAACATCAGGGGCCTCACTGCCTGGTGAGCAGATGGAGATGAGACAGTGAGGGAAGACGCATAAGCCTCTTTTATTCAGTTGGTTCACAGTGAGTGGATTGCAGCTTTGTAATATATCCCATCATTCTCAAAACACAGAATTGTGAGCAATTTGTAATGCATGTTAATCGGTGTCAGTCTCAAGCTTGTACTCATTGGACTTTTTTATGAAAAGTAATCAACTGTAATCAGGTGAAGAAAAGTGGTTGATTAAAGGTCTAAAAAAATGTACGTTAACGTATGGAAAATACTACTCTATTCCTCACTGATTTGAAATAATTAGGAATTATTATCCTCCCATGTTCCAAAAAACATAGATCACTCTAGGCTGTACCGCGCCTTTTGCCAAAAGTCACAAAACGTCTCCAGCGCATCGACAACAGAATAGAAAATGCAAGGATGAGAAGTGTTAATGCCCCTGAATACACATTGATGGTGCACATCGTCCTCTGCCTGAGACATCTGATGGTGGACCAGAATTTCCACTAAGCCATCCAGAAGTCCATCACCATGGCCTCCTTCGAATCACACAACAGTTCCCATTGTCCACCTCCACCCGATGACTCCAAAAAGGTTGGATACTCGGAGATGCTCTTTGTCCACACATTATTCAAGACCTGTCCTCTCACTCGACGGCACAGGGAATTTAAGTTTATGTAAAGGCACTGAGCAAGAGCATGATAAGTATGCCCACTGTGAGCAAGTCCGACTATCTCATTAGGATTGGTACCAGAGTCCAAGCTGTGTTGAGGCAAGCCCGACTTTAACGACATCCCATGTTCAGAGAGCCATCTTCTGTAACCAAGGATTAGACCATCAAAGTACTTCCCTTCACGTACAACTCAGCTCACTGGGCACCCCTTTTGGTTTTCTTACAGGCCCATGAGAAAGGGGACCCACGTTACATGCTTGGGCTGTGGCCAACTGGGCCCATTCGTGCAACATGCACTCGCCATCAAGCCCCTCTTTGAGGCGTGGCTCCAGAGCGGGGCCTAGCATCCAAGTGAGGGTAAACATTTTTATTCGTCATAGGGGATTTCTGAGCCGTGTTTTGTTTGGGCCCTCAACTAGGACCCGTTTGCCCTGTATCCCACCATGGGAATAAATCCCCGGAAAACGTAGCTTCTCGGATCATTTACACACACTAACTCCTGCACCACAATGAGGTGATGGCTCAGTGAGGGGTTAACATAATTTATTTGCCAAAAATTATCTGCATAAGGTGTTTTTTCTGAGTAAACCCACCACCATTTTCTGAAAATGCCAAAACTCACTAGACAAATCTAGTTTTCAAACTGAATTTATTACACATCATGCTCATGTCTCTTCTGTCATCTTGTGAAATGCAAAACAATGTCCACTTATATTGATGAGAGCTACTCTTTATTACACCTCATTCCCTCTCCTCATTTGTTTGAAGTCTGAAAAATCATACCCACAATCGTCCAGACAGCACGTTGAATCCCTCTTCCCATGTATAGTCCACAAACATCTTCATCAATAATTGCATCTATGTCAGCTTCAAAGTGGACGGTGCACACTATTATGTGGCTGCAATAAAGTGTGTCACAATGTGTGCACGCCATCCTCCTTTGTTATAAATCCCAGCACATGTCACATTAGCCTAATGAAAAGTAATAAGAGCTCTTCCAATCATTTGCTCCCTGAGGTTGCCTTTAAGCGCCGCAAAATAAAATAGCATTAACCTGAGTAATATGGTCTGCCAATGGCAAGTGCCATAACAAGACATTCACATGCACATATAAACTCAATCTGCAACTGGGAGTCATCACTAAACTTGACGTGACATGAGACACTAAAACAAATCATTAAAAAAATTAAGTAAGCACAGTGTATAATATCCTGCGTTTACATTTGATGCTGAAGAGATTTGACATAAAAAAATACTTTAAAGTGATAATATGAGATTGTGAGCAAAATGAGGCCGAGCTGGTGCTCGTGTAAAGGAGAAATCTAATAATGGTTTACAAGGACAACAGAAGAAGAAATGTGGGAAGCGCACCAGAGATCATATGTCTGTATTTGGAGACTAATTAACAAGCAACTCCTCACAAGAAGAAAAACATGTTTTTCATTTTGTTCAAGGCAAATAATTAATCCTTGGATGTAATTCAATTAGTGGTATTATTTCCAACATGAAATATTTTACAGAAAGCTTTCCCCTAATGTGATCACATTAGAAATACTGTGGGGAAAATAAGTGATGAGTTGCTTGCTCAACTAAGAAATTAAATAATCATGTAAATGAGATGTCAGTTATTTACTCTATTCTATTAGTAAAGTGGTTTGTTTTACTAATTTGGCATGCAGTTTATCGTTATAAGCACTGACTGATTGAGAATAGTTTGTATGGGTACTTGTGCGCATTTTTCTTCACATGTCTACAGTGCATTCTTTCTGAACTGTAATAATTTACTGAGAACCTACCCGCTAGTCTCTGGTGGAATACCATAAACATAAGTATATATTCTACTGTCAGCACGGGCATTGTGAGTTTATTGTAATAACATTTTGAAAGCAGCTTTAAATTCTGTTCGACCCCTTGGGTTACTACGAGTTACTGTACTTCTTCTGGGATCTCAACACACCAAACTGATACCAAATAGCAGTGGCGGGGAGCGCATTTCACACGTAGGCCTTCAGTGAAGTCCTACTTAGTCCTACTGTATAAATCCGCCTCATCATACCATCATTTATGACCCCACGTCTGGACAAATATTACACAGAAACACACTTACACAGTACTGAGTGTTGGACAACCTAGCTTCTCTTGAAAGGTCCAACTTGAAAATGGCCTCGCAAGTGTATCTGCAATTAAAGCCACACTTTTCCCTTCCTCGGGCATTATGGTTTAACAAAAGGAAGAATATATTTGAGATATTTCTGGTGTGTTGATTCCACATAGCGCTGCCCCCTCACGAGTGAGTATCCAATCACAAGATGCGTTCATCACCTTCAACGTAAGACCATCGATAAGGCCTTACTGTCATCAACTCGAGATCTGATTGGCTATCGCAACTGTCAAGTATAAAACCCCCCTTGAACAGACACGCTCACGATTGTATCTGAAGGCCTTGGATGAATAGTACGTGCTACTGATAATATAAAATCTGCCGGGCAACACGAGCTATCTGATTTCTTACTGGATAAAAACTGTAACCTAAAAATTAAAAATACTAAGATATTATATGACATCTTGATTATGTTAGGCCATCAGAGAAGGCTTTGCAGGCCTTGCCCCTCCACCACTGCCAAAATGGGTGAGAGGCCTATGGCAAAAGCAGTTTCAACTATGCATCTTTCAAAATTTTGAGAATGTACAGCTAACAGGAAGTAAATAAAAACATGTACTGGATATGCACATTGTTAGCTTGTTGTGCCTCACATTGAACGTTCCAGTTCGATGCAGGACTTTTTACTGTTCTGACTCCTCTGGAATGAAATCCGTCTCCTTATCATAGCCAACAGTCATCTGTTGATAGGTTAATACGGGAGAGGCTCTTTTTCTCCTCCGTTAGTGTTTATATAAGCATGTCGTCTTGATTCATCTCAATGCGGCATGGCCACTAGTTTTGAGAGCGGAAAACCAACCACCGGAAGGCAAGGCAATCCAAAATAGGCGTTGAAAGTGGAAAATCAACATTACTGTATTACAAAACTGTAAATATATTGACAGGCGGATGTTTTACAACAATTTAATATACAGTACCAGTCACAAGGGAGAGGAGTCGTTTGGACCTGAACTTTAAACCAGCAGGTGAAGACCTCAGTAGATGGACCTCACTGCCTGTCCCTAACCAAAATGCCTCCCTCCTACCATCACTGGATCTTTCGTGCTCTCTTTATGTCTTGTTCTGACAGATTTATTAACAGGCACAGAACCAAATGAGTCCCCAGTTACTTCTCCTCTTCTTGTTTTCCGTCTCTTTCATCGACTGACAGGAACTTCCCTCTTTCCTTCCCTCTCAAGTTCTCTCCTTGTCCCAAGCCGGTAAGACAGCTCTTAGTTGTTGCTAGACAATACATATAAGCCAAACATTTGGACGTGACTTCTCATTCACCTTCACACACAGATAAATAAATGAAAAAAATACTAAATATGAGTAAATAAATAATAAAGCCATAGGTTCTTTCAACCCAGCGGACTTTGGCCAGTAGGCAGACTACACACTAAAGGTTTGCCAGCTGATCGCAGTGACTTTATAGTAGCCACTATTAAAATAGCTGACAAAATCGAAACTCTGGCTTTGGGAAAATGATGGACGACAAGCTACCAAAACAAAGAGGGGTGAAGACAGAGACAAAGTAGAGACCAAGTTCCCTCCATTACCCCTTGGCCTTTCCGTCTGGCAGCTGTGGATAGACGAGGCAAGCCACCTATCAAAGCCCGTATGATTCGAGCTCTAATCCCCTCATTGCGATACAGACAACAAACTCTGCTAATGCTCACACATAGCAGTCTCTCTCTCTCTCGCTCTAACTTTCGCTCACCCGCTCTTTCTCTAACAAACACACACCTCCACACACACACAGATTTATACTATCATTCAACACATACTCCGGCCTTGTACTTGGTTGTAAGACCCTCTTTATTACAGTATTATAGAGAAGAGCACATTTCAGAAAAATATAATTTTGTGTATTGAATGTTCAACTGATGCCATCATCTCATTCCCAGTATAGTAAGACTCACTTGTAGTTGTGAATGTGTTGTGAAATGTCAGCCAGAAATCAGGTTATCTACACTTGACGAAAACATGAACAATGCTTGAAAGCAAAAGGTGATGAAAGAAAGTATGGAGAAAAAAATGGAAAACATGGGCAGGTGTTACGACCCTGCTCATATTTTTTGCAAATCATGTAAGTGCTCTTGTGGTTCTGTTAGAGTGTGTGACAGTTGTCTGGTGTAGTGTGTGTATGTTTGTGGGAGTGAGTGCTCCAATTTCTGATTGGGATCTGCAGAGACTCAGGTGGGCGGCGGGGATTGGCTATGGTGGCAGAAGGAGTGGTCGTTCCTGATTGGACAAACCCAAACCACGACCTGTTGAAAGATCCTTCGTGGGGCGACAGCAGCGACGTTGCATCTGACGGCAATAGCTCGATTGCTCTCGGCCTCCAACAGTGACTTTGATCAGCCCATCGTGACCTTGTAGTTTGTGCCCTCTTACTTAGTTGTTAATTGTTCCTCTTTGTTTTAGTTAGTTTAGGATATATCCCTAGTTTGTGTGCCAGCCTTTGCTGCCTTTTGATTTTGACCCGTATCTGCGCCTTTTTGATGAATACACTCTAAACACCTTTTTGTAAATATCTTTTTGTCTTTGGCTACTTTTTGCATTATTAAATCTGGCGAAAATATTGATTCTCGCGTTTTTATATTCCACCCTTGGGGACCGAGAGTGATGTCCTTCCCTTCCCTATTATGTTATGCACCAAACCGTAGACAGGTGAGTAACAGCAGGTTAAGGAACAGACAGGAAAAGAAAGAGCAATACCTCCGGGAAATCTCAGGGTGAAGGAATGACAAATGTCGCGGTGCCTTGAGTTTGGAGTTTAATTCATTCCCTGACCACACTTGCAACTCAAATCACTCATGTCTCAAATCGAAATGAATCCCCATCGAAATGAATGAAATTGTTGCAACCTCTCACAAAAACCTTTGTAATTAGTTTTCAATGAGAACAGACTGCATGGAATTAAACAGTTTGTGCAGTATAATACTTTCATGCAGACAAAAACCAAGATGACTTTCATAACTGCTGTGGGGGACTCAGTAACTGCATCAATATTAGTCATTTTTTCTAGAAGACAAAGATGATGATATGCCTGTGTGTATTGCTATATTGTGTTTACATTTCCATTGCTTAAAGCATGATAACCCCACCACATAGCTGCTACTTGTTTGCCCATCTATGGTATTTTTCAATATGTGTTAGCACTAAGCAAAGTTATGTGATTTTTCTTTTAAATAGACATTTAATTATTTTTGTTTCATGTTTAGTTTGACACTAAACTTCCATGTAATCACAAGCAAATTAAATCTAGTTTTATATTTGGAATAAATCTTCTCTATCTGCCAAACTCTGCAAATTGTGAACTGAGTGGAAGTTGAAGTTGAAGTGCATGAGTGTGTGTGTGTGTGTGTTGGTGCCGTTGTACTTTGACCTGAGCGCTTTGGTAATTGCAACTGCCCATGGTCATGATCATTCTGCTGAATATTTATTGTGATATACAGTTTTCTAAGTCGTTTCCTGCTTGGAGCTGTCCTATTTGATTTTGCTCAAATCTGACTGGGCCATATGGTTGTCCTTGGGCTGGTTCTGGAGAACCAGACGGTATCCAGATCCGCTGCACTCAAAATAAAAAAAACAGAGCCAGGAATATTTTACTAATCCATAATTCATGTGAGTGAGACCGAGCAAGCCGGTGTGAGGTAGCGGAAGGAGCTGTTAAGCTGAGCTGGAGGCAAGCTATGACAAAACAGGGAGCGACGTCTTGGTACTTGGCACTTCAAAGGCAGAAGTAGGGTGATTTTTCCTTGACAGAATTGTTTAGATGTCTAATTGTGCTCATGTCAGATTTAATTTCTTAGAAAAATGCACATTTTGTTCAATCTAATTTGATAATGTATGTGCATCTCACATATTTCTACAGCAACAGTTCAACCTACCTGTCAATCCCATCAGATATTTAACAAGTGGTCTCCAACCATCATGGTGACGTACTTTCTCGGCCCATATTTTGCTTCTCTTGGCGTCACGGGGGAAATCTATGGAGCCTCACATCTTTGCTGCTTCATGTGTGACATCCTACAGCCGTGCATATGCCCATTCTTTTGCAGTATTTGTTCATGATGAAACATTCATGAAAAGAAATTGAATTTCACACCAGCGACAGCAAGGGATGAGCAGTACGTTGGCGCCTTAAAAATCATGTCACCGCTTACAGCGAATCCGCGGCCGGCGCGTAGGGAAGCAGCAAGATTTTAAATTGACCAGAATCTTTAATTTAGATGCAGTCACAAGTTGACCCCCAGCATCTTCCCCCTTGCCTATTTGGACACACACAATGTATGTTTAGCTGCACGTTCGGTCAATGCTTACTTCTTATTTTGGTTTTCCATTTACTTTATCCACTTGCACACTTGGGCTCTGATTGGCGACTGACACACAGATTTCTGATCGAGTACGTTAAACATTCTCACAACTGCTCACTGAAATATCATGACGCTCGATCATAATATAACCCAGACCTACATATATTTATCTTTGGAAGGTTATAAATGGCATGGGGGTTGTGAGGGGCTGACATATAGGCTCCACAATTTTGTTATTTTCTCTGTGTGGCCAGATACAAATAGTCTTGTGGACTGGTCAGGGACCATTGTTATAGACCATTAAGAATGTGGTCTTAGAAAACAATACATTATTGCCATTATAATTATGAGCTTTATTTGTATTTTTTATTATTTCTAAGAAAATGAACATTGAAATTGATCACTGTTGTTATTCCAGTACACATGGGTAAATTTCATGTACTCCATTTGTTAGACAGGTTTCTAGCACAGATTTTATTTAGGGCAGTCACTATGTCATTATTTTTTTCATCAATAAGTAGTGACTCTATTACTCTCAAAAAAAAACTGAAATACAAGTGCACAAAAAAAAAAAAAACACGCGCTGTGCAGGAGAGTGTGTGCAAATGTGTCCAGATTGGGAGGCTGATGACTTGAGTAAGGCCATGTACATTACGACAAGGCAAAAGACTACAGAGAATGTATTACAATATATTGCGCTACACATGCATCATACACATATATCTTGAATAGAAAGATTTTTATTTATTTTGTGTTGTGTTTCATGACTACCATGCACACTAAGCGCTACTGCAGGTTGAGTACTGTATATTAGGTCTGCTTCAAGACACATAATTGTTTTCATATTCAACTCCTGATCAAAACCTGGTTGCGATATCCCAGCAAGTATGCAAGGAAAATTTGTTTTTCATTCATGTACCCTTCATCCTCAGCCATGTTTTTGTTGGAGTTTTCTGATGACCCTCTGACTAGGGGGATCAACGTTTGCCTACTGCAGCGCCCCTAATGCAATTCGGCGGAACTGCAACGCCCCTGGTCGCCTAAACGCTACCCCTGGTCGCCTAAACCTATGTATATATATATATATATATATATGTATATTTAAGGAAAAAATAAGGAACAGGAAGCAACATGTGACAACAATATGTCGTGTTCAATAACTCCTTTTGCATCTGTTCAAATAAAGTGCATGGCTGGCTGCAGCTTTTAACTTAAAGACTTCTTTCTTTTTGTTTTTACTACCCCGACTTTCTTTACTGTATTGAGCACACATTTCTTATTACTTATATAATATATATTACAGGCATGGTACAATGGTACATATGGTGTGAAATGTTAATGTTGAGGAATATTCTTGGGAGCCCCATGTTGATTGTTTAAGAAAAAAAATGCATTTACGGTAAATACTTATGAGTAAGACATGATAAAAATCCCCCAAAAAGTTCAAACACACAGAGTTGAGACATGGATTTGATCACTGAGATAAAACTGTAAGAGTTCATTTATAAGCCAATCAAGTTTCCTTTTGGATCTTAGTTATCCAAAGGGCTGGTTATTTCACACAAATGAAGAGTGCAGTGCAGAAATAAGTGCTCGAAGATTAATCTGAGACCAAAGCAAGGCTGAACTTTATGGAGCTGAATTAAGCAACCATAATAAAACAGTGAAAATCTCACATTGATGTTAAATTGAGTCCAATCATGTCTTGGAAAAATAAACCAGATATGGAAGGGATCTTATTTTGAATTTCACATTGCTGAGGGTCACATCTCTCTGTACTGAGTAACTTGGACCAAAGACATCTGAGAGTGAAAAGTTCGAGTTGTTATTTCCTCGGCCAAGCATAAGAAATACAAGCAAGCACTTGTGTTTTGATCACTATTTGATGATTAAGTATTGAGTTTGTTATTTGATTAGTGCGTTAGCAGACGCAAGCAAGAAAGAATCTGTTCCAAATTAGTGAAGATCAGATTAAGATGAGAATGAAGGAATTTATTTGAACTTTTCAGAGATATATTCTTACTGCATTGGGACCAATTGGGGCACAGGCCTATCTGATCTTGGGCCCAATCGTGACATTGACAAATCCAATCCAGCATCATCGGCAATACTTCCACCCACTGGACCGAAGTGGAACAGTATTACAGGATGTGATGATTGTCAGTCAAAAGTGACAACCGGGCATGGCAGCGGTCTGCTATTCTAGTTGCTATTTGTATTTTGACTGTGAAATGATGTATGTATAGAACAGAATGCGTATTGTGTACGTACTGTGGAAGGTCAATCAATGTTTATTACAGGCTGACTGATCAATACAGATGAGTGAGAGCAGAATTAGTCAGAGCCCTTTGGTACGTGCCAACAGTTGAGCGACATGGGAGAGCTCTGGGTCACCCATCCATTTGATTGATGAGAGTGTTGACTGGCACGATGTGTAGCATATATAGCATTACTACTCTCACTATTAATATTTAAGTAAACGTATCTTAAAATGTTAATGGGAGAGTACAATCCCATGAAAGTTTATGTGCTGTATGTATGACATCGCTGGAATTATTTGTGATTGATATTAGGCTGAGTTCCTTGAACTTAGCACAAGCTCACTATAACCAACATCAATCCTAACCGACCGAGGATCACAGTTGGGCTGCAGACAGTTTGTCTGCTGCCTTCCTTTAAACGCCTGTGATGTAGCCACTGACCCAATTCTTGCAACAAACTGGCAAGCATTCATATGCACTGCTGTATCTGCATATTTAGCAGGAAGGAGCGTAAGGGAGAAGAGAAGAAAAAGAAACTCAATGCCCTGTCTCGTCTTGCCAGATAGATTAGATTTATTGGCATGAAGTATGAGTTTTTGACAGGCGTAAACGAAGGCTGAACATGAACCTCTGTGTGAGTCCTCCACTTCTTCGTGATCAGGGGTCCCCAACCAGGGTGCTCACGTTTCTGGGGGATACAAAAAGTCACATTTGGCTGTTTTCAAAATGGTTTTCACAAAAGCACTCCACAAAGGAGTGTTATTAGACGACGTTAGCACCAGGAAAATAAATAAATTTTTTCAAAGCCATCACTTAGCGCGCATGTTGTACGTGGATGTTTATCAAGCCATCTATCCATTTTGTTTACTGCTCATCCTCAAATGAGAGGTGGGCGAGCTGGAGCTTATCCGAGCAGTCTTTTCCATACATGTGCACCCGAGGACTTCCGATGGTGAATTTACAATACACTGTGCTCTGCTTCACATGCTAGAAAACAAACTTTCACTTTCAAACAGTGCTTAACAAATGTATTAGTGAAGCGCACATAGTTACCACCCAATTTGAGGTTTATGCCTCAGATAGCCTATTGAACAACATTGGGAATCACCCAAATAATGTTTAAATGTGGCCAAACTGTGAATAGCATGTTCTCCCGGTGCTTGTGTGAGATTTTATCCGCAACATGGTTCTCAGGTCAATTGAAGACTAAATTTGCCCATTGGTGTGATTGTGAATGGTTCTTTTTATATGTGTCATGTGATCAATTCACAACAGGCTCCTGCCCCCCCCACTACACAAATGAGGGCAAGAGGTATAGAAAATGGATGGATGGATGAACTTGGAAGTCTCTGCAGCGAAACGGAGTCTACCTTCACTAGAAACTGCCATAACCAATGTATTTAGGGTAAGTGCACTTTCCTTATTCCGTTCTCGTGAAAAAGCCTGCGAATTTGTAACTTCCCAAAATGTCTTCGTAGCAAATTTCAAGCCTAAGATTAAAGTCGACTATTCCATCCCTGTCAATTGAGTAGTTTTTTTTTTGTTTTTTTTACCCCATCCTCTACCTCAAGTCGATCACACGTTTGTAGAGCAGATGTTCACCGTTTGCTTACCCAACTGTCCAGTGCACACACAACTACAATACGTGACTGTCAATGCAGTACCCCCAGCCACTTCGTATCCATAAATTCAAATTTTGTGGCTGTTAAGGAGCATTTTGTGTACACGTTCATTTTTATTTTGTGGCCACAAAGAAAGAACAACCCCTCACCTGACAATGTCATGTCTGGGGCTCCTTAAAACTACACTACACTGCACTATATTTAAAAAAACAAAACAAAAAAAAAACATAAATTGCAAACATTATTTCTTGATTGGGATATCAAATTACTTACATTGCTGAGTAGAAAAGTTTGCTTTAGAGGTTCAATTTCATGCTTGAAGAATATCTGAATTGACAGAGAAACTGAGTGATACTCAATTTGTTTATATTAAAGAAAATCCCTTTAAAATTTCCCATTTGTTCCAAATCATCACGTGCCTTCTTTGGCCCAAGTTTTTTTTTCTCATAGAACATGAAAAATGTAACCAAATGCTGAATTATTATTAAAAATAATTTCATTCAATGGGTACGATTTCATGATCAGTTTAGCATTTAGCAGATTTTAGCAGCGGTGGCCTGTATCATTAGTATTTTTTAAAGGGGGGAAGAAAAAGGAAAAATATGACCTTGGCCAATATTTTAAGAAGGTGATGAAATGATGAAATGTTGAGAGTTCACCGAAATTAAAATGCCAGCCCTGGTTATGATGTTAACAAATTAAATGTTTCCTGTTCCTCACAGCTTATTAATGTAAGCATACTTCTGTTAAGAATATTTTTTTCCAAATTGACTTTAAATCAGCTATTTTAACTACTTTGAATTACTTCTCTGTAAAAGACAATATACTGTATACGAGTGTAATGATTTTGCTTCCATAAGCCACGTTAAATGTACATGTACTCATCATGCATCTAAATGTTTGTGTCTATGCGTACCTCCATATGTCGCTGTGCCCAGCAGGGGACTGCATTTCGGTCTCGCAGCAACAACTGCCGCAGGCCAACTGTGCGTCTGCCTCACAGTGGGTCACAGCCCATCATCACTCCCTGCACACAACCGAGTCGTGCGCTATGTAATGTTGTGTGGTGAACCAGCACTTCCTCTTCTCTCATAGGACGCTTAATGTGTGTCTACGAGTGTGTATTTGCTCTAAGTGCTGAGGCGACACCAGAGTGGGGAAAAAATGCCTGGAAAAACTCCAAGACTGCAAAGTGAGTACCATTGCACAATTTTTGGGCCACATGCAAGTGTTTGTGTTTCTCATTTGTGTATGATTTGCAGGTCAAGTCGTGTCAGATGGAAATTACTCTCTATTCTCCAAACATCTCAACACTTGTCACGTAAATCCAACACCTCTCTGTCATTCGTCTTGTTTTATTTCTCCCACCAGTGGCATTCAGCCTCTCTTGTCCCATGTGGCTTTTCAGCCCACTTATTATTTTTTCTCTATTCTGCCTGAAACAGTCACTTTCTTATGTCTCTTATCTCTCAGCAGTTTACAACTTGTTATTCTTTGTTTCTCCGGAGTTTTCATCCACCGTAGAAGATATTAAAACACAAATTATTTTTTGATCACCTGCAAGGTATTGTTGAAGATGACTAAAGGTCTCAAACTCACTAGTGATAGAAAAAATTAAGATAAAGTGTATTTTGTGAGCTATTTGAGTCACGCATGCAAATTATTAACTTGCCAACGCATTTTCTGTACTTCACTACTAAAGAGCAGTGCGTTTGTATATTGTTGGCCTTCTGATCGCTCTATTTGTGTTTGCTAAAAATGTGGTCAATACGTGATTATGTCCATCCATCCATCCATTTTCGACAATTGATCACCAGTCAATTGCTGAGCACTTACAGAGACTCATTCACTGAGTGGGAACTGAAGCCACGCTGCCTCCACCAAAATCAGTGAAAGTACCACGACACTTTCAGTGACTGATTGTGTCCATTTTAATGTAATTGTTGTGCAATTCATTCATGAATTGTTTTTGTTTGGTTCCAAACCAAATCAAATCAAAATTAATGTACTCCATTTTCGTTATAGATTTTCTCCTTTACTTTGAAGCATGCATACAAGACAAACAGACAAGGACAAGGACGATCATTTCTGATTGGATATTTGTAATTATTTTCACGTTGCAGTTAATGTTTTACTCTGTAACACGTGTGAGATTGTCACTTGCGTTTCTCTATTGTCTTCTATTAGTCATTCACTTTGACGCACATGCGACAAACAGGAAAGCCATTCAATAAACGTCCTGCATGTATGAGCTTCAGAATTACTCGTAGCCGCACTTAGACACACGCCATTTATAAACACACATCCACACCGGAGTATACAGATATTATCTCAAAATGGGACAGGGAACTCTACTTTACTCGAATTCACCCAGCATCCAGACACATGCACAAACCTGCTTTGTTGGCTTCTCTGTATACACACTCACTTGGATGTAAACACACGTGAAACTGGATACACTGCTGATGCAGTTCACACAAAGACATACAAAATGAACACACTCATTTCCAGAGGCCCTCGAATGCAGTATTTTGCCTGTTTTGTCTGCAGCGCAGCTTAGTAGAATTTGTGCTGAAATAACTTCAAAGGTTGCGAAGGAGTGGGGCGAATGGCTAATTAGGACTGTGGCGTAAGAGAGAGCAGATGAGTGAAAGTTAGAAGGATCCTCACCACCACAATGCATCCATAGAAACACAAGAGGGAACGCTGGAAGAAATTCATGACAACACTTGAACACACACGAAAACATTAAAAAAAAAAAATAGAAAACATTAAAAAAAAACACCTTCAGCAAGACTGATGGTGTGACAGCTCGCCGTGGGACAGGTCATTTTGACCCTGGGATTTACTCCCAGTTGTAAACATAATACCGGATGTATGGACGAAACCACACACACAGATAAATGAGTCTTACAATCAAGGGGGTGACAGATGTCAACACTAAGCAGGCATTATATGAATCTGTCTCTGTCGCTCTCACATATACACTGAAACACAATTTGCGTGTGTCTCCCAATGGGAACGGCGCATACACGCAGTCTGTGTGCCTGCTTGACTGCGATCTCAAGAGCCCACCAGCTAATGCATTGCTATTTATAGCCCTCAAACTACACTAAACATGTCAAGAGTGTCCCTTATCACCACCTGTGCAAATAGAGTGAGATAACTATATGCTACTGTCAACAGAATGAACTGCGGCGCCTATTTAAATGTGTGTACAAAACCTCTCGTGTCACAGTTTCCGCATGTACAAATGTGTTTGTTTAAAACTACTGCCAAGAATTCAATTTGCAATGAAATGAACCACAAGAAAGTATAGTGACAATTCAGTAGAATAGTCAATCAGTATTTGTCAGGTCTGCTTACTGTATGAGTGTGCGCGTGCGCGTGCGCGTAATGTGCACACAGAGGGGTGGTAGTGCCCTCTGTTGACAGAGCTCGGTTAAACGGCTTTCGACCATAGGCACACATGTTGGAGAGACACACAAGCAGTGTTCACTACTGTTAAATCTAGAAAGTCGTACATGCACAAAATAACATGTGGCCCTGTAATCCTAGAATCCATCTTCATCTTCACATTTGTGTATCGTGACAAGAGTGACGAAAGGCTGTGTGCAACATTGAAGTAGCGGAACCCTGCTGAGTTGCAGCTGTCTGACTGAGTGACATGTGCTGGATGAGCAATAAAGGTTCCTACTAAAATCACTTAGTGCACTTACACACACACACACACACACACACACACACACAATGTGAGCGTAAAACTGATTGCTGCATGAAAACCAATTCATCAGATTGGGATAAGAGGAGGCAGTGTGATGGATGCTGTCAGCTGCAAACAGTGTAGAACCAAGATGGTACACGATTGGATGTCACATGACTGACAGTTGCTAAGTAAAGCAAGTGTGTATTTGGAGGAATTGCTGGTGCGCCAACTTGATTATAAAATAAAATATAAATACAAAAATGATGCAGACATTGCTAATTAATTAGAACAATGGTCCATTCTTAACTATCTATGAGACAGCAGCATTGCCTTGTCATGTCATGTTTCAAGCAGACTCAGAATAAATGCAGAAACAAAAGCAGCACGGCATTTGTATCCCTCATTCCCAAGCCACTAACTTGAACGAAAACCAGAAGTAGAAAAGTGGAAAAGAAAATGAATGGATGACGCAAGACGGATTTTGAGCTGTCAGTTTGGACCCAAAAATGTCATGATTTGATTCCAACTCTGTGTTAAATACAAAAAACTTTTACATTAAATAAGAAGAAATTCTAGTCCAAGATGGATTTAAGTATGTTGTGGTTAACTTAGGGTCATTTTAGTTTCAAACATCCTGTCCGTGAAAATGGACACAGCTCTTTCCCGCTCTTTCATATCGACCGACATCAGCTGTACAAACACACGCATGCACACACGCACACAAAACAGGTGGCATCATTTGGGTGAGTTGCTACGCACACGCATAGACAGGTGGCATCATTTGGCTGAGACGTCGAGTCTGGCTCCGAGGAAGTCAACGTCTTCTGTCATATTTAGAAAACACACACACAACTGTTATGTAACACCACTAAAAGCCCAAAACAGTCTTTTGTCCCCAATGTGACAATTTTCACCTTGCTAACTGAGGTGATCACTCTGATGTTTGACCAGACTAAAGTAAATGTAGCAATTTCAACCCCAAAGTTTTATTCTGTCGTTGCTCTGGCCCACATTTTTTCCCTCATTTCCCTATCCGGAACATTCGGCAAACATTAGTCCCTGGCCGACCGACAGCGGAAGTGATAAGCAGTCTGAGCTTGTCAGAGCCATGCCCGGGAGTTGAAGTTTGTATTCTGTGAAATATCCCAATGTCATATTTCACCCCCGCACCCTCCGCCTTTCCTCCCACCCCTCACTTTTTACCTGTCACTCTGTCTCACTTGCATCAAATATCAAAGCGTGCGCTGCTCACTTTGTAAAATCACCTCCTCTCCATCCCTCATTGTTGCATTCTTCTTCCTCTCTTTTTTGGCTCTCTTCTCGCTGATTCTTTTTTACCCCCCCTTTCTCTTTGTCTCTTTGATGTCAAAGCAGCGCTGACACTGAGCAACCCCCCTGAATGCTGATGGGGTTTGAAATAAGTGTGTGTGTGTGGGGTGTGTGTGTGCGTGTGTGTAGGGGGGTGTGTGTGTGCGTGCATGTGTGCGTGTTAGAGAGATAGAAAGAAGGACTGGCTGCAGTCATGCTTTAACAGTTCATGTAATATTTGTGAAATGGCACTCTACTTTAACCCTTCACTGGGAATTAATGAAGATTTCATATTGTACACTTAATACACAATCGTTCACAATCTCATTTTCATTTTCATTTATCCATTGAGCTGATGGATAATAAAATAAAAATGATCAAATTTGATCAGTTTCTTTTTTTTTTTTTTACATTTTCCTGTTCACGGTGAATGATAAGCTGGATCCTATCTGAACTAATTTTCCCTCTAATCTCCATGCATTCTTTTGTCCACAGTGAACAGCATGAGACATGTACACAGCAGCCAAACCAGTTTGGCTTCCAGAGAACGAGGACTCTGAAGTAGTATTAACGCAACACATAAATTGTGTATTTGTATATTTGTTATTTTCACCGTTTTAAATTGGTTAAAATTGCATGATAAATTACAGACGACGTTGGGACGGACCATTTGTATCAATTTGTAAAAAAATAAAATAAAATAAATTTTAAAAAAAATGTAAAAAAAAGAATTTGACCATGTTTGGACATACAAGGTTTCTGCCGGACAGTGCTGATATGAGTGGATTAGTGAGATGACAAGTCGCCAACGCGAATGCTGTACAACCAAGACAGTTTGGTGATTACATTGCATTTCAGTTTTGTTTTGTTTTTTTGTCACATTTTCTTTCCTGTGCCTTTCAATTACATGCCCCAAATCAACTTTTCAATTTATGTTTATGATGAGAATAAGAAAATACAAAATGCAAATACAGTACAGGTTTGTTTTATATTTTTTATTTATTTAAAATTTTTTGTACGCGCTGCACACTTCACAGTGCGTACATTAAGTGAGCTGGTAAACAGCGGTACAGAGTACCAGCACTTCTCAAGGTTAGTACTTCTGATTCACTTGTTGCTAGCGATGTCAACAATAAATGCCCAGAAAAAGAATGCTCAGATGACCAAATACAGCCGTTTTTATTCATGTATTTATTACATTTATTATATTTTATCTATTATATATTTATTTGATATTTTAATTTACCTGGCAACAGTCGAATAAGGGGAATACCCGCACTTCCCCCTGTCCCGCTCCCCTCTAGCCCCCCACCCCCCCACCTAAAGCACTGCCTAACTTTCATGTTTTTAGAGAGTTGGAGGATGTCAGAGTATTTGGATCAAACATTGGGAGAACATGAAAAGATTTGAACTCAGAGAAACCATACATAGATATTAAGTGAGATCAAAACAGGGCATGCTTTTCACATACAAAAGTGAAAACATCTTGCAACAAATGAAGTTGGCTTCAGTGAAGAATGTATCACAGGATTTGTAGCATGGACTCCAGATCAAGCAAGCAATACCTGCAAAGGATTTTCTATAAAGAAATACGAAACACAGCTTATTTTCATAGCTGTCAGTTTGTTCAAATATTCTGAATACCCCAAATTGTACCAAGGCAAAATCGTTGTCATCATCAAACTACTCTGTACCAAAGTGTGCTCTTGCCGAGATCAAAATCATATCGTCTCAAATTTGTTATGGTTTTCCCTTCAAACTTGTATTTGACATGTATATACATTTTATTTGCCAGTGGTTAATGTTTAAGCAAATGACAGCACATGGATTGCATGTGAAAAATCTGACTCCGATTTCCCGTAAGCTTTTTTTTTCCATCTGCAAATGCATTGATTTCATCAAATCTCATCAGACTCATCAAAAAGGGAAAAATAGCGAAGGCCTGAAAACAACTGATTGCATTGTGCCTGCACAGCATTTAGCGGCAGCCGTTTATATTAAAGTTAGCACAATGCGTGTGTGTGTTAAATCTTGCTGAGTATGTTGAACCAATACATTTCCCTTAGGAGTTTCATGAAACAGAATGAATATAAGACTTAAGGTCAATGTTTGTCGGAAAATACACTCCCTGGCCTTCGTAATGTACAGTTGCACAATCAATACATTGAAGTTAGTAGTCTGCAGGTGTATTGCAATCAAGATTCTCAGTCTCAGCATGACACTGTGTGGTTCACAAAAACAATAATAAACATTTAGTTATATTATTATTTTCTGAATTGAGCTGAGTGCTGACCTACTTGTGGCCGTTGAGTTTACAGTATGCGTTACATTTCATTTTATTCAGTACAGTACCTGTCAAATGCCTTGTCAGTATTTCACTTCACTCCTTTCACTAAAATAATGCTATTCTGTGCTATGCTGCATAAAATTGTAATCTGCTGTCTTCGACTGCATATTGAAATTTGCTGACCATTCCACAGAAAGTCTAATGGCATTAATGAGGTACCTTTTTGGAGCATTGAGGTGATTTTAAAATGAGACTCATCGGGCCATTACAGTTGGAGATGATTGTGCAAGACTGATGTTGTACTGTAAGGGCATTCAACTTTCTTCTTATCCCTCCAACCTAGAGGCAAATGAGTTTGAGGTCTTGGATTAGTAGATGTTTCAGTTTTCAGTGTTGCGCACTTCTTTTTACATCTATAATATGTAATATTTCGTTGGCATTTGATGCTGGATTGTACTCGTCTTTGGGATTCAAAGATTTCTTTTTTTTCCTCTTTGTCCTCTACCATATTTTCTTTTATGTCCTATTAATCTCACTCTCTTGCGGCCTTTTAGCACATTTTAGCTTTACTTCCCTCTGTGGAGACCTTGCAAAATGTTGGATAGTAGCATTATAACAGTCTGGGAAGTTAAGTCTGATTTCTTTTCCATTATCACTACCTGTTTCCCCCATTTCACACAAACGGCTTGTAGACCAGTAGGCTCAGTGCCACTACCGATGCCAGCCTTTGTTGATCTTCCAGGTGGGTGATTTATTCCTGGCACTGTGCCCCGCAGCAAGACTGAGCCACTGTCGTCTTCCTTCTGCCAACCTTGGCCCCTGATGGGAAATAAATCCTTCTCAGACACCATCGCCAACAGCAGCGAACAAACTTTTCATCCGTTCTTGTTTTCTTTACTTGGAAACATGGAACGTAGCGTTTTTCCATTAACTGCAACCTAGAACAAACTTTTTTCATCACTATCACCTGCTTCAAACATTTGTGGAAATAAGGATTCGTCAACACCTATAGAAACGTTTGAGCAAAATTTAAATTAATTGTAAATATTTGGTGGTCTGAACACAAATTAGCACTGAATATGCGTGCAACATAAATACAAACGAGCAGTGTGAAAGCAAATCTTTCTCTCTGAAAATACTTTGAAAAGCGCAGTGGATTAAAATTTTCAAAATGATCTTTGACCTTTTAAATATGATCATGTGAAACTGCACAGTGCACAGGTCAAATCGTACCAGAAAATGTCAAATAGATTCTCCATAACATAGATTTTATGTAACATGTATTGCAACCATAAAGTTGTAAGGAAACAAAAGTCCAAAATGAGAGGAAGAGGAGAGATTTTCAGAAAGAGCAGCCAACGGATGAATGTAATGGGTTCAGTCTGGCCGAATACTTCCTTTTTCACCAGACTTGTCAGCTGAACACATACTCTGTTTCTAATTGATCCCATACATAGCTGTCTCCCACGCATGCACACATACACAAGCACACACGTACATACATGTGCATACTAGACTTTTCCACTGACATCGATCGATATTTTGCATTTTATGCAAAATTGGTGATCAACTGTAATGTCAGAATTTGCGCAATCTTTCAATGACATCATTGATGAGCTCCAGCAAACACAACCGCATTGTGCTAGCATTGTGTATGTCAGCCTGAAAATTTCACTGAGAGGTGGAAGTTTCGCCTCCGCGCTCTCGATCATCCAATCAGAATGTAATAGTGTTCGTAAAGTTTTAAAAAATTTAAATAAAAAAAAAAAAAATGATAATAATAAAAAGTCAACGTTCACTCCGTGTTTTTCATATATATATATATATATATATATATATATATATGTATATATATATATATATGTGTGTGGGTGTGTGTGTGTGTGTGTGAGTGCGTGCGGGGGTGTGTGCGTGTTTTCCCCTTTTACCAGTTGCTGCCCATGAATCTTACTTCTACTTCGTTCCACTCATAACTAGTGGAGAGAGGAGCTTAGGACTTGTTGGAGGCAGGAGGTGATAGATGACTTTGTGGATCACGTATCTTGTGCTGCAGCTGCATTCAGAAGGTAAAACAACAGGCTGGCATGAGTGAAATCAGATACAGAGAAGCGATCAAGTCTTAAATTACGGATGATGCTATTGAGCTGCACTTAATGGACAAAAGTATGGAGAAAGAGTTCTTAACGATTTCAATTATCAGTCGTTGGCTGTGCGAAAACAGTGGTTCTCAACCTTTTGCAACGATGAACCCACTGAGAATTTTTTTTCAGCTAAGTAGACCTTAACCAGTGCAAAGCATTTTTAACCGAAAAAAAGCCTTGAAACAGAGTGCAGTTCCATCAATGTCTGATTTACACTTTCTAGTGGTATCACTTGAACAACTTTTTTTGCACTGATGCTACTTTTTAAATATATTTTAAAACTCCCAAATCCGCCCTCAAGTGCCTTCTCGTACCCCTTGGGGTACACATACCCTCATATGAAAACTTGGTTCTTGACACCTATTGCCCTCATGTGACAATTCTTGCACACACAAAGACATTCTGGACAACTGTATTTCGAACTCAACTCTAAAAAATGACTCTTTTCTGTTCCAGTATGAGGAAAAAAATTGACTTTCCAGCACTGAACCCAGCAGGATGAATAAGAACTGAGAAGTGACCCAGGCACTCTTGTCAAACATCAGTGACCTCTGACCTCACAAATGGACCATATGATTACAATTATGTCTTTTACTCACTTTGTTACAAACTCAAGTGCTGCACTGTTTAGTGCAGTGCAGTGTTTAATACGCTAGTATACTGACCTATAAATAACTACCATTCACAAGTTTATGAGCATGAGAAGTGTCTCTCAGAGTCGTTGAATTGCACTTAGAATAACAAGATGGAAAGAACTGCTTTCATTTTTTAAATTTAATTCAAAAAACATTTTGGGGTTCATAATTCTCCATTTTTCAAAATACTATATTATGAAAAGAAATAAATCAGTCATAAGCAACCAATGGAAGGCAATACCTTCCTACTTTTTTTTGCCAGCAGCAGGATCATTGTTTGTGTATTATTGCAGTTACTGGACTGCAAATAAAACCCATTGTCTAGCTTTTCCTGTGAAATTATACCATTGTTCTACACATCCCCTTTCTGACTATTTAATCATCAAAGTTTGTTTTGATTTTATCATGAATAAAAAAAGGTACACAGTTGGGCAAAATATGTAAAAACAAGTCTAAGCAAATACAGATCGGTCTTGCGGAACCAATTATGGCGATCCAACAAGGACAAATAATGAGAGAAAAAAAAATGGGAACAGCCAGCGCATGTTCCCGAAGCTGCTCGTTCTATCGTTGAATACAGCAAATGTATCACAGACATATTTTGTACCGTGACATCTGTAATTGTTACAACGTTGTTGTTGTAAAATAACTTTGTTCTCATATTTTGAATTGATTCTCAGAAAATTGGCACCTTGATCTTGCAATTTTCAGACTTTACTCTCAGGAGCTATGATTTTATTCTTTTTAGTAATTACACTTTTCTTTAGCGTAATGCTCCCACAAACTGCATGCTGCATTATAAACTTATTATATTCGAAATGTTAAGTATTTTAATGAAAGCATAGCAAAAAAAAAAACAGAATAGTTCTACACAACCTTGCCCAAGAAAAACAAATATCAAATAAACTAAAAAAAACAGAACTTTGGCAGTCATTACTGAAAAGCTGTAATCTAGCAGATTGTCGAAAAACTCTTGATTCCAAATCAGAAACAGCACCTCTCGCTTTCTGTTTCTTATCCCTGCTCTGTATGGCTGAAAAGGAGGTGATTGGAAGTGACTGCGCAGGGTAAGAGGGGTTTCCGCTAACACGAGACAAGGGGTAGCTTGTGTGTTCGTGCTTGCGTGTGTGATCCAAGTGACTAGATTAGTTGTGGCTGCCAGAGTGGCGAAGAGGGCTTGTGTCAGCGGGCCCAGCAGCCACTGCTCACCATGGAGCAGAGGTGGATGACTGGCTGAAAGAAAGAAGTGAAGCGGGAGCTGACAGTCGGCTCTTTGTATCGTCCGGAGTAAATGAATGATCGTAGGTCGAGAGGTCAGAGCTCAGGAGAGGACTACGGCGTTTATCCCCGTATTTGAACTTTTTCAATCAGTTATACCTCAAATCATTCAAACGCAACCTGAGTCAAGCACATAAAACACCGGCATGATAATGAAAACCATGCACGTGTTGTTTTGTGTCGCCTGTTTAGAAAAGGAGAGCCGGTGTCTTTATTTCTTCTCTAGAAGAAACGCCATACTTGTCTGGTTTGTCGCCACGTGTGAAGACTGAATGGTCTTGGCAGAGTATGGATAGGATTTCATATAGGCCGTGTTGTCAAAACGACCTCATCAAGAAAGTCGGCTATTGATCTGAGCAGCAGACAGCCATATGATATCAGTAATGACTCCGTCACACACACTAAGACCCGCACTTACTGCATTCAGCGTGGGATAAATCAATTCTCTGCCGTAGAGCACCAATTAATCACTCTGAGGCGACGGATACATCCTACTCTGCTTTTGTGGGCTCAATAAAGATCAAGCCAATGACTGCATGCCTGTAAACATACTTTTTTTTCTCCAAGATCTGTGGACAAAGGTTGAGCATTTAGCAAATAAACTTAAACCTCATCTTGTGAATATTATTTTTATTATTATTATTTTGTGTGACAGATTTGGAAGCAGTGTAAAAAAATAATCAGTAAAAGTTTACTTGCATCTATGAAAATAAAATAAAAATGATTTGTAAAGGTTTGTTGACTTCTGTTATTAATTTCATCGTTAAAATGTTTGGTACCAGAGAGGGCTGATTTTTCTTTCACAGATCATTCTTGTAAAATGCTACTGCCAGGTTTATACCGACTGTTTTAACAAACGTGACAAAAGGGATTTTTAAACCTCCCTTTATTTTATGTACCTAATTTTAAAGATCCATGCCTGCATGTGTCTGCCTCCTGAGAGTTGACACAACTTTAGTGTTGCAAAATGTCCAAAATATAACCAGTCGGCGTTCGTGTGCGCATTCTTGCACTAGTCCGCTTCAGCCTGTTTAAGTGAAGACGAGATTGGCACAGTCACATGAGCTCACGTTTGATGTCAAGAAATCCAAACTATGATGCAGAATGCTTTTATACTTTTACAGGTTGAAGTGGACAAGATTATTCATGTGTATTTGCATTTTGGTGGTGATCGCCGATCTATACAACAGAACTGACAATGCAAGTAATATTACGACCCCTCTCCTGGGGGGGGGCATTTTAGAACTGATGTAATTTTTACATACAAACCCATTACATAAGTTTCAATGTTACGCTCATCCAAGTTCCCTTTAAAGGAGAATCAGAAGAAAAATCATGACAAGCACAGTTCACAGTGAGAAAGTCAGACATGACAACTCGAAAACATCATATCTGCCTTTTTGAGTTTCCACCCGGAAGATTTTCAAAGTCTCATGCTAAATCGATGATGTGTATCAATTCAAGAAACCGTTAGTTGCGACATGGATATTTATTTATTGTTTGATACAACATATTAAAATTTGTAAAACTCATGTCACATACATGTTAAAAGTCCAAATAATAATACTGTAATCTTGTTTTTTTTTTTGTTTAATCTTGCATGAACATACCAAAGTACGAAGTAAAAAAAACAAAAAAGACTAAAATCACATTGTCGCAAGCTGTGAGAAACAAATACCTTGTAAACATTGTTAGTCATGCAAATCATTTTGATGTGAATGTCGAAGTTGCGAGTATTCTGTAGTCTGCTTCATAATATAACAATAAACATGAATACATGGCTGTTAAAACATGTTACTGTTTAAAAAAAAAACTTTACAATGTGGCTACATTAAACTGTGACAAACAGAAATGGATTTAAAACTTGTGATAAAAGCGCATTGTATTTTCTTTTAAAGCCTCGTTTCTTTTGGTGACAGTGCCGGACCATATGGTTCCCTTTTTCAAACAAGCTCTACTGCAAAGCTTGGTTTCGATCATTGTGAGCTTTGTTGCCTTGCTCACTGCACAAAAGAAAAGTGTGGGAAAAGTGCAGATTCAAGTCGCCATCTCGCTAAATAAAATTGAGTGCTGATGTGCTGCATATTTATGAAACTATTCACATGCACAGTTTCAATTTTAATACTAAATCTAAATATAATTATCTAGTCAGTCTTTGTACTAACTTCTAATTCAACCTAATACATTAAACAATAACACTGAGCAACAATTTTAAAAACAATTTTTAATCAGAGATGCAAGTAAATTTCTATAGATTCATTTTTTGTGCCGATTCCAAAGCTTTTCTTCTGCAGCAAATACTACAACTTCTACTAGTAATAATAATAACGGTGATATACAGTTATATATTGAATATTTATAAATTCATATTTATGACTTAACGTTAGGAATTAAATTCAGCAACAGGTGGATTTTTTTTCTAAAACAAAATAGCTATAAATAGACCCATTGTGGAGTGACTCGTATGTTTTTGGCTGTGACATTTATTGGAGGAGATAACCAGCGCGTGTTGATATGATGGTACACATGCGAAGAGCTGCGGCCGCAACGTGGAGCCGAGTGCGTCCCCGGAGGAGCTGTTAAGAGGAATGAGTGGCTGCACTAAAAAGTAAATTGAAGTGAGAGAGATGACAAACTGGGACTGCACAATTGAACCAACACAGTGACAAGGGGTGACCTTAGCCACCCCTGGACCCGTAGCTCCGCCCCTGCAAAAAAAATCATGTGAATCACTCTCTGGTTGTGTATTTTTTTTTTTTTTTTTTACTTCTCCACTCTCTCTCTGGCTAATTCTCTCACTCACCACTCCAATGGGCAGAACCACGGCACAACATAATAGGCTAAATACCATGGGAATGATGAAAACGTTTTAAAACACTTTGTCATCATGGTTTATCAATTAACTGTTTCATCCACACGAAAGAAAAAAATTGCAGAACATTTTTTAGATGGGATTTTAAAAAACGAATGCAATCATACTTTTTGAGCATTTTTTCCAAACAAAATATTTGTGATGAGTAAACAGTTTTTTCGTTAGCACTGTTCAGATTGTTTTCCCATTAGCCGGATGTATGCTGTGAATGTTATTCACAGGAAAGGAAATATCACTGTGGTGTTTTTTTCGGCCTCTGCACAACTTGTTTTTCTATTGTTTTGCACCCCGTGTGGTGCACTTACTTTTTTTCTTGAAAGAAGTTGCGTGAGGTTGATTGGATTTTCAGATTTCTCTCGAATATCCTTTCTTGCAGCTTATCTGCTGACTCAGCTTTTTAAGGTGACGCTAAGCTTATCCCTATTCTCATAACTTACAAAGTTTTACTTCAAAAATTCTACACACTTAGTTTTCGTTGGATAGACTGGAGGGAGCAAAGACGTAAAGTTAGAAAGGTGGGGGTGAGGAAAGGATAACTACTTCCCTGTTCTCTGCAGTGGTTCATAATTACCTGGTGAACGAAGTGTGTATGTGTGTATGTCTGTGTGTGTTGAAAAGAGGGCACCTTTGGGGTGGTCCTGTAGCCTTTTTGCGGATGAAATGCTGATGCAGTGTGGAGACAGCTGGGCAGAGTGGAACTAGGGTCATTAAGGTTCTACTGGCAAAAGCAAAAACAACCATCTACACACACTGATTTCCCCCACCACTCAATGAGCCTTTTACTTTGGAGGACAGAGGACGCTAAAAAAAAATGAATAAAAAAACACGAAAGAATGAAAACTTTGCTGGTGACAGGCTCTCTATGGGGTCTTGGAGTAGAAGGATGAGGGGGAGGGAGGAGAAAATGCGAGGGAGAAAGAGTGAGGCGGGGGGAAAGGTGTCTTGAGAAGCCAGACAGCAACAGAAGTGTGTATTTGGACAAGCAAAAGGTTTTGAGTGGGTCCAACACAAAGTAGGGGATTATGGAAGATCAGAGGAGAACATCTGCCATGACACCCCCTGTCCTGTCCTACTCCTCCTACACTCTCAATATCTACCCTGTCAACATGCATCTCCAGTTTACATAAGAGGTCCTGCAAAAACGCCGGGCAAGAGGGACGTTGGTTTATCATGTGGAGCAATATGTTTATTGGAGAAGATTGACAATGCGCTTAAAGTACATGATCAACTGCAAAGTTTACTCGTAAGGCACATCACATTATGAAAGAATAAGATTCTCATTCACGCGCAAAATCAACACGGATTCTCTCAAATATATGACGCTGTGTACCTCCAACAAACATCACAGGCATCGCCATTGAAATATTTCTGTGACGCTAGCACACGATACAATATGCTATGATTTGTTGTCACTCAAGTAAAAAAAAATCTGGTTCGGGATTCGTTTTCATTTTTTGGCATCTCAATTCAAGTTAGCACTAATTCATGCATGGCTAACGTGATAGTTGTAGTCCAGTTTGAGTCAACAGAAACTGGAGACTTTAGCGTTATACACTTTCTTTTGTACAAAGGCGCCCCAAAAAATATAGTATATGTACTATGGGGTTTGTTTGTTTTTTGAGCGGGAGGTCTTGAAGTGCAAATGACAAAAACAAATAAACAACCAAAATACAAACAAACAAACAAATGTAAAAAATAAAATCAATCACAACCATTTTTTTTCCAAATGAAAACTGCCGATCATGCCAATAACAAAATCGGGTCAGACACACCAATAACAGTGAACAAATCCTCCTCATTTCTAAATACATTCAAGTAGCCATCGAAACCAATAATAATAACAGTTGTGGTCAAAAGAAATGCCTTACCAGCATGATGTTAAAAATTTTCCTGAAAGTAAGCGATTCATTTTCAGTACCCACACACATACAAACTTTCAATTCTGGCACTCAGTTCCGTATTTTTATTTCACCTAGGAGGTAGTGGCAACACTAGACATAACAAGCAATATTTGACAGTACCCTTAAACCTGGTCTACATAGTGGAGCATCTCTCTCTGTGTGTGAACACTGCCTTTATTTTGACATTTTGACAACTGGCGGGTTCACACAACAACATTCCATGCGTACTCATACTGTAGGTCTACATGGCCAAATGAGAAAACCGTCAAGGTTTTTTGTAATTTCCATACTCACTTAACTAGTTCGTGAGGCCTTGTCTCCCAGAATGGAGGACGAACACTTGGCTTTTCATATCATCTAATGTACAGGTTAGATGTTGGGGAACAGGCATAGTGCTTGTCAAGCAGCTGACAAATGACGGTCATTGAACGGAATGAAGTCAGCTGGGCGACACACCAGGTCACACGCAACTAGATGGCAGGCTTGGGTGTGGTAGAGGGCTACTACAAGTTCACACATAAACGGGATTTAATAGGAACCATAATTCAAGCAGAGTGAAAAGTAAAGTCACGGAAATTACTGAATATTAAATGCATGTTATCAGTTGTACACAATATGAACCAGAAAACTCAAGCTCTTAATTGACCATCAAGGACGTTAATCGATCCCAATGTAATTAATTCACTTTTAATTGTTTTGAATATTTCAACTGCAAATAGTAAACATATGCTGTTTTTCATGTGAAACTGAGTTCTAATTTCTTTAAATGATATTATATCACCTGCCCCAGATGAGTAATATTGTTTTTTCCAGGTTTTCACATCCAATGTTTGCCACCAGCTGTTAATCATGGGATATTTAAAATAATGACATTCTATCAATCGCCATTAACTTTCTTCACAATTTCACATGATAAAAATAATGTATTATTCATTCTTGCATTATATTTAGGATAGTACCATAGAGATGATATATAAATGGATTTATTATGTTGAGATAGAATTCTCTCTTCCAACACTCCCAGCTTTGCATAGGCTGTTTTTTATTTTTATATACCCATCACAATGGAAACCTTACTATATAGGCTAAGTAATAAAAATGAACATCAGGTACTGACAAGCCTCCTTTGTTTTTAGCAATCGCCGTCTTTTTAAGACTGATTCTAGAAACCGGAAACTTAGAAATGGCATAGCAGAACAAATCGTAATCTCCATCCATTATCTGAAACACTTCTCCTCACGATGGTCGCGGGCGTGCTGAAGCCTATCCCAGCCGTCTTTGATCAGTAGGCAGGGTACACCCTGAACTGGTTGTCAGCCAATCGTAAGGCACAAAAAGACAAACAAACGTTCATACTCAGTCACACCTAGGGCCAATTTACAACGTTCCATTCACCTACCATGCATGTCTTTGGAATGTGGGGAAAAAAACGGAGCACCCGGAGAAATCCCACGCAGGGGAGAACATGCAAACGCCACAGTGGAAGGCCGGAGCCGGAAGATATAATATTATAGACATAATATAGATATAATTGCATCTCAGCTTCTAGCTAGCTGTAGTTGAAAAAAAATAGTACAAATGTAACTTACAATGCAATTTTTCAGTACTTTTGTTTTATCTTTCGACAGTTCTGTTTTAGCTCAAGGACAGTCTGGTCTCTGGACCCCACTCGGCATTACTTTATCTGCTTCAGAAGAAAAACTCAGCAACCGCTGATCTGTAGACCATTTTTTCATGTGCGCAAAGATGTTAGGAACTTCAACACAAGAGTCGCTGTGGAATCAGTTAGTTGAGCTGCACCACTGCAGTGTGTTACACCTTCCCACCTAATTTTATTAACACTCTGATTTGTTTCTGTTTGTGTGCTGCAGTGTTGGGAGGAGGCAGCGAGTGGAGGGAAAGATAGAGTGTGGGGGGCGGAAAAACAAAGCGAGAGAAAGATAAATGAATGAGTGAGGGTGAAGCAAAGTACGTGTGAGAGAAACAGAAGGCTTTGGAAGAGCGATTATTGCGGTGGTATCCATCACTGGAACTGCATTGCACTGGTCGATTGCCAGACACCAAGGAACAGTTTATCATGTATATATATATATATATCTATATATATATATATATATACATTCAGAGTGGGAGTGTACAAACAGCATCCAGCCAACAACTGCCCCCCTCAAACACACACACACAAGTGCTCACACAGCATACTCATAGGTACCCATCCATTATTTCTAACAGTCCTCCTCTAACACTGTTACCTTCAACTACTTCCTTTATTTCTCAACTTTATTGTTCATGCCTGTTAACCTTTTGGCATGTTTTACTATTCCTAACTTTTATACCCTCGGACAGTCTTTGGCGAATCCCCCAATGTCTGACTTTTCTCCGTGAAAGGCTCAATGGAGCATCATGTGCAATATGTATTTATCTATATGCATGTTTTATCACCATATTGCATCAGCAAGAGAGTAAGTTTTTGTACAAGTTTGTATCGATGCAGGGGCGGAGCCAAAGAATTTTGGAGTTGTGCATAACGCTTAAAATTAAGAAGTCACTCATTAATACACTATAAATCAGTAACGAAATTATCAAATAAGGCATGCACGGGCCTATTTTCGTTCCCACTTCAAGTTTTATAAGTTATATGCCATTGTGGGATGAAACGAAGCTGTGTCCTAGACAATCATGGCTACATCACTCATTTGCAATAAAATCAGGGTGGTCAGAGCGCACCTCGTGACTTAGCATTAGAGAAACAGTAAGCACGAGAAACACTAGGTGAGGTCTATGCATGACATTGGCAGACAAACTGTAAGAGCTCCCCTTTAAGATGATGAAGTCGGATATAATATGGTGATCACCTTGCGCCCATGACCGTCCATCCACATGTGGCACAAACTCCCACACCCCCCACACACACTCGTTGTACAAATGATTTATACAATGATAATGAGTGATTGCCCCATTGTTGTCATATTTATGAATGACATATGACGAAGTCCACATATCCACGAAGCACAGAATCTTTCCGCCCGGGCCTTAATTAAATCCACCAAAATAACTTCGCCTGTGCCACGCATTAGACATGCTTTTAGGCCGTCTAAAATTCAGTGGTTTTAGTCACCAAATTGCAAGATGCGCCAGGGAGGGCAGCAGTCAGTGAGGCATAGTATAGCTAGCAAATTCACAAACGCGCTAAACTAGACTAATAATCTGGTGCGTCGGGGGGCAGCACCGGCCCACGTCGCACACAGATCACTTTGCTGGAGTTTTCCCGCAGCGACGTCGATGAATACCGATTTGTCAGAAGAATATCTGACGTGAGTGAAAACGGCAGAGAATCTTCACCAGAGCCATCAGAAGGAGTAGAACAGTGCTATGTAGCTTGCAAGTTCCCATTTAAAGCATAGTCACCGTTCATGTTCCCATCAGTCAGTTTTATGCACATCAGGATGCCCGACAATACTGTTAAGTTCCAAGTAATACTAATAATATATGAACAGATCATGTGGGCAAATTATGTTGCATAAATGTGCAGCACTACTATACGATTGATTGGCGGGCTTGCATATCGCCATTCTTCGTTGTATGCAAAAAGAAAAAAAATAAATAAAAAAAAATGTATATATATATATATATATATGTTTGGTTCGTCAGGAACTCTGCTAAAACCGCTGCTGCACATTTTATTTTTTCTGTAAATTGGAGGAATAATGAAGAATACACATAAATGTAAACAGCATGCATGTATCTATGTGTGTATGTGGCAGAGAGAGAGACAGGCAGAGATGTGGAATTGTAAGTCTAAAGCAACAGTAAAAAAAAAAGTGTGGTAACGATACATATTTCTCTAAATTACAGATTGTGCATTAAACAGCCAAAGAGCTCCTCACATTGTTAGTGCAAATAAAGGTGAGTGAAAGTATTCATAATGCGCAATCAAATACATCATATTTGCAATTGTTTATATTTCTGTAATTTACATGGCATGAATCTCCAAGTGATGGGGATGATTCAGGCTGCCAGCCAAAAGGCATCATTTTCACTGTGACGGCTAGAGCGCTGAACTTCCTACAGCTGTTTATTACCAACGAGCTCCAGCACATCGCTTTGCAGACAATTATTTTGAGGCAAAACCCAGTACCACTCTCGAAACATAAAGTATTTATTTTTTTTATACTCATGGCAAAAAAAGCCATATAACAGCAAAAACGCCAGACTGTCATGATCTGTCTTTGTTGTTTTTGGTTTAGTATTTGTGTTTGGTGTCTCATCATGTTCATTGTGTCCTCCTGTGTTAGTTGACCAAAACCCCAGTGTTAACCAATCAGCTCCTTCCAACCTTTTGTGTCTTGTCCAGGTGCTCCTCGTTGTCTGGTTAATTTGTTTGTATTTAGTTCCCTGTTTGCATTCAGTTCTTGTCGATTCATTGTTCGTGTTAAATTTCCGCGTCAGTGTCTCCTACCTGTCTCGCCTTTTCAGTTAAGTCAAGTCTGTTTGTTTTGGTGCTCCCAGTTGTTTTGTACTTTTGTCTTTTTGATTAAATACCATTTAAGTTACCCCTTCCTCCTCTTCCTCAAACCACCACGAAGAACTTGACATATGCACTTTTGGATATAGTTCATTTCAGCAGTTTATTTTTTTTAATGTACAAATAAAGTGTTGTTCTGTTATCAAAAGCACTTTTTGTCACACTGTTTCTATTTTAAAGAAGTCATTAATTTAGAAGTTTGAGCTGTCACAAAAGAAAAAATAGTGTTAAAGTCAATGTTGTTTTTACGAGAAGCTCTTTTTCCGTTTTATTGAGGAATGGGAATTTTGACCAAATTTAGCTATTTTCTAAAGCTGTCAGCTGTAAAAACGCTAAAAGATAGAAATATACAGTTTTTCAGATGAAAGAAGAAAGTCTGCTTTGTTTTTACAGCATTGGCACACTATATTCTGTGGGCCTTGAAAGATCATTCACAATCCAGTAAAACGCTGGGATTGTGGAGTGCTGTGTTGAATAGTTTACTAAATTAAAGAAATAAAAGTTATTAATTAGTTGTGTACTGGTAAAATCCATTTGGACCTAGATCTTATTTCGTGCAACCACTTGCTGAAATAAAATTTTGTAAATTCAAAACTGTATTTTTTTTCTGTGATATGAGTGACAAACTAAAAAAAACAAACATTTTTTTTTTGATAATTAATGGCTCATTAACAAAGAAACTCTAATTGAAGTAGTAAAATATTGAAGCCAGAAATACATGATACATCCCCTATTGCAGTATCCTACAACAGCGGTATTGTGATGATTGTGGTTGGTAGAGTAAATTTCACAATCACATTTAAATCAAGGTACTACAGATAAAACTGTGAGATTGTCTGTCAACAAGTTTTTTATGTGTGTGCATGCATTCATGTATGAATATGTGCGTGTGTTTGTGTCTGTGTGTATGTATTTGCACATATATATTTGGACCAGCACATATTTTCTTTCTTAGGGTTTAATTGTCTTCCAGATTAACTGGCTCCAGATTCTAACAGTGGCCATTAGGGAAAATGTCAGTCCAGTAATTTTGTGTTTCGTGTCTGCTGATTAATCACAAAGTACAGAAATTGCATAACTGTTCAATTCTTCAAAATATATAAAGTGAAACAAAACGGCTCATTAACAACTCCCAACTGGCTGCAAGAAATAATCTGGTGCTCAATGTATACACCCAGGTCTCTAGGTCTAGTTTCTCCCACATTTTTTTTCACAATTTATGGAAGAATTGAAAATGTATATAATTGAACAATTTCCATGTACCTTGTGACAAATCTGCAAATAGGAAACACAAAACTACTGACCTGAGATTGCCCTAGCGGCCACAGATGGAATCTGGAGGCAGTTAATCTGGAAGCCATCTGAACTTTCACACCAACTGGGAGTGTATGGAGTATGGGATGCGAGATTTACCCAAATAATTTAAGGACATTAGATTGACCAGCATTGTTCAACCTTTTATTTCTGTTGGCGGAGATCCAGCCCCTTTTCCACTTGGAGTAACCCAGGTGAGTCAATCCACCATGAACGAACACACGCGATACATGCAGCGATTGTTTCCATCAGTCGTCAGCGAAACAGGAGTCCGTCAGTGACAGACCTAGAAGATCTGTTAGTATCGGTTAGTAATGATTTCAGTGACGGATGAAAATCTACTTCCGTCGTGTATATTCTGCCAGTTTTTGTTTTTAAGTTCTTTATCTTTCAGCAAAACAGGCGTCCATCAGTGACAGACTGATGGACCTTCCATCAGCACTGAAGGAACTCCCACCTCTGGCGCTGCACTTTCCAGGTCAGGGATGAGATCCTGCTCATAGCATCACGAGTCACGGAAGCAAAGTGCAGGAGATCAGCAGAAGGATAGGTTGTCATGATTTGTATTTGTTATTTTTGGTTTAGTATTTAGTTTTATGTTTTGGCCTTGTGTTCCTGTGTCTTGTCATGTCTATTGTGTCCACCTGTGTTCGTTTACCCAAGCCCTTGTGTTAACCAATCCGGTCCTTCCAACCCTCCGTGTCTTGTCCAGGTGCTCCTCGTTGTCAATTTGTGTGTATTTAGTTCCCTGGTTGCTTTCAGTTCTTGTTGGTCCATTGTCATTGTCCCTGTCGCTTGTCCCTGTCGTTGGTTTCCTGTCGTTGTCCAGTTTTCCAAGTTCCTTGTTTGCCTTTGTTTTCTGTTTATTAAATGCCCTTTAAGTTACCCCTGCCTGGCTTCCCTTCCCTGTTTGGGTCCTCACCTACCTCAACCCGCAATGTGACAAAGGTAAAGCTTTTGCCATGGTGAGGAATTTGTATTGGCCTGTCTTTGTGAAGGAGGAGGTAAACCAAAAGACTCATTCCTCCCCTCACTATAGTGAGTCACAGATCGTGACTGAAAGAACAAGGCAATGGACACAACAAAAAGTTTCCACCTTAGGATGTCCGAGAAGCTTGGTCATCCGGGAGGGCCTCAGGATAGAGCTGCTGCTTCTCCTCATTGTGAGGAGCCAAATGATGTCGCGTCGTCAATTGATTAGGATGGCTTCTGGACACCTCCCTGGTGAGTTGTTCCAGGCACATCCCACAAGGAGGAGACACAGAGAAAGACCCAGAATGCGCTGGAGAGGTTACGTGTCCGAGCTAGCATGGGAACACCTCGGGATTCCCCCAGATAAAGTGACTTGGGAAAGGACAATCTTGACTTCCTTGCTTTTGCTGCATGACCCGACCACAGGTAGGCAGAAAAAATTGTGAGTGTGAGTTCAGAGAAGTTCTTGTGAGTTAAATTTTGAAATTAATTTTTTATTTTTGGAAAGAGTAGAGCATAAGTGGTTGTGAACTATCATTATGCAAACTCACATTCCATTTCAGAAGGTGGCGTATCAACCACTAAAAGATGAATGAAGAAAGAAGCAGGGGAAAAAAGTTGAAGGAAAAGTGTAGATTGATGTAGTCATGGAAACTTGGTTTCGGTTTCCACAAGGATTTAGGTGGCACTTTAAACTATCAGGATGCCAACAAAATGTGACAGACTGAGAGGGAACGACATGCATCCCTGGTAAACCGAGGGCTGAAACGCACATTTGAACTGTCAGCACTGTCACCCTTATGACCCATCACAGATACCATGATCGAATCCCGCTGTGCACTACATTTCAGCCAAACAAGGCAGCTGCTGCCAAAAACATTGTGTAAACTTAGTCTTAAATGCATTCTTGACAGCTTTTTAAATATTTTATTTTTAGAAAAGCACAACTTTTTTTCTGGAACATTAATGATACAAACACATGAAACAGTAACTTGATTTAATGTGAACAGAGAAAATTAGGATGCTGTAAACACCGAAATGACTAAATGAATTTATAGCTTTGGCTCCCGACAGAGGCTGTTCAAATGCTGCCACATTTGTATGATGCTATTTTGTTTCAGGCTGTACTAATAGACACATTTCCATGAAACTATTTTAAATGAGTTAACGTCTTTGCCGTTCCGCAGGACTGTATTTATTTACGAACTAGCTGTGTGGGTAGAGCACAATGGCAGTTGATAGTTAAACATTTTGTATTTACCTTAAATGTTTCATGTGGGATAGGTATTCACTTCCCCATCATATTATATCATAGTCCATGCATTTGAGTATCATATTTTTTATGATGAATAACTAGTTTTAAATTAATGTCAAGGAGAAATTGTGAAAAACCTTCCGAGGCCCCGTTGAAATATCCAAATTGCTGCCCTTGAGTTTCACACTATTACTCTAAACCTACTAGAGAACCTTTTGGTATGGTTGCCAGTGGCGCCTGTTTTTAAAATTAAATTTAAAATCGAACCTTTGTAAAGTATCCCTTTTTCTCTTCCTTTTCTGGCCTGATCAAAAGGAAAGCACTACTCAGCCCGAATGACTCAACAGTTCATTTAATCAGTGTAATTTAGGTCGTCATCCATCAGAGCCACTCTGACTGACAATGATGAAGTATGACACGTCTATCACTGCTGCTGCCAAGACCAAAACCAGATTGTATTGATAAATCTATCTTGCTGTGGGGCTGCATGAAGGGGAATGTGTTATTTTTTTTTTCACTGGTTCTGTCAGGCTGGCACAACCCAGGGGTGAAGCAGGTACGGTATTTGCGTTGGCATCCAGACCCTGAGGCTTCAGCCTCATCATCTCGTGCCGACCAAAGTTCCTGTCAAAATGCCAAACCACCACAATCAGCTCACTGACTGGAAATAACACAACTGTCACACTAATATTTACTATATAAAGAGTCTTGGATTAAGGTGATTCTTTTGGTATCATCATTTAAGAATGTGATACGGCCACAAATATTTAATTAAGTATAAATGGTGTTGATCATTTTAGATGAAGATGAAAAACTTGAGGCTTCTCTCACACACACGCACACACACACACGATCATAAAGGAAAGGAATTGATTATACATTTGGTGCATTCCTAAATAAAAAAGCCAAAGCGGAGTAAAGTCAAAGCAGCCAAAAATGCATAATGACGTAGAAAAAAAACTGGAGTATAAGTCATATTTTTCACGGGGAGTTTATTTTACAAAATACTGGTTCAAAAACAGACATTTCATCTTGGAAGGCAAGTTCTAACCTTGAGAAAAAAATAAATAATGAACAGAATGAAGAGGTGTAAGAAATGCTAACACAATGGTTATGTATTGACACGAAAAATGAACATGAACAGAAAAGGTGTCCATTTTTCATGTTTTTGAGAGGCCGTTGCGTTCCGTGAAGCGGAAGAACCAAGCAGGTTCTCCCGAAAAGCCTTTTATTTTCATCGCCTTGGCAATGACCTGAGCGTGGAGACAGACCATAAGACTCTCCCGCAGCACGTTTGTTCAAGCAGCCACTGGCAGACTCGTTTCTCTCGCTCATGACCATCTATTTCTTGTGGGTTTTTTTGTTGTGTTTTCTTGATTGCTGTAATAGTTGCCTCCACTATTTGGAACAGGTTTCTCATTCACTTTAAACTTTCTCTTAAGGTTTGTTCTTTAGTAAGAAATTGGTGTAAGCATAAATCATCACAATGGATAATATGATGTGAAGTGGAGGGTAAAAAATCTATTTTTTTATGTTTTCAAAAACAGAATGACCTTATAAACTAAGAATGGTAACTCCTATCTTATTAATGGAGGAGACAATGTTTGCACGGTTGACTGAGAATGTGTAGAGAGCATGTGGTTACCATGTCAGCTTCACAGTCAGAGGTTCTGGTTTGAATCTTAGCTCAGACCTGCCTGTATGGAGTTTGCCTGTTCTCCCCATCCTTGCGTAGATTTTCTCCAGGTGCTCCTAGTTTCCTCCCACATTCCTAAAACACATGGTTGGTTAACTGAAGACTAAAAAATGCAATGAGGTGCGAATGTGAGTTTGAATATTGGTGATCGATCCAGGGGTATAGTGTGCCTTTTACCTACATGGCCAGTTGAAGCAGACTATTTTTTTCTGAATTAAAAAAAGTAAATGTATAAAAACACATATACATTCATACACACACAAACAAGCACAATCATACTCTCATTCCCAAGCTTTCCTTTCAGAATGCCTGCGAGATCCATCCTTGCACTATTATTTCATAGCTAAAGATAACTTTACTAGACTGTGCAAGATCCTACATTGTCTCATTGTCCATATCCTCCAGCTTCTTTCTGCCTCTCTTCTCTCTTTTGCAACTTAATGAGGTGAGAATCAACTCAAAGTGTGTATTTTCTGGCGATCCACATGTAAGCTGACATACAGCTCCTGAGTGTTTGTTATGACAAGGTAATGAGTGAGAAAAACCAGAAGTGGAAGACAGAAACATGCACACTTCACCACTGAAATGCTCCCACAATAACAGCTCGTGGCGGATCTGAATCAAATGACCGCTTGAAGCACGCACATTTTCGCACATAAAACAAATAAGCTCGAACACAGGGATTTTATTGTCTTGGCCCGTTTCTGATGAGAAAAATAAAACACTGGCTCCAAAGTCCCAATGCAGACTGAAATATGCTTCTGGGTTTTCCAGAGGAAATAAAACAGAACCAAAAGCATTTTTAATCAACCGCAGCGAAATGTCAAGGAAGAGAAAATGTATCCAATGTATCCTAGACAGTGATACGAAACACACGATATGAACTGGTTCCAGAATACACATTACAGCTTGTTAAAAACTGCTAATTTTGAGTGACAACAACTCAACGCAAGACCAGTAAAAGGCGAGTCAGCACTCAATATCAATTAGAGAAAATCCTAAACAGAGGCAAATGAAGACATACGTGTGTGCAGTATTGACAGAAACGCCAGTTGACTCATTAGAGGCCTCTGTGGACTGCGGCTAGTCAATGATCCGAAATGGCCACCGTGCAGCGAGCCCACAGTCTGTTGCCTAATGAAAAGTGAAAGGTAAATAAACTCCCATTGCGGGTGAGACAGGACAGAACATCCTGAAAATACTGCTTTATTCTTTCTTTCACTGCGATGCTCATATTGAGGAGGCTGCGTAAAAAATGCAATCTTTCGACAAGTTTGACTCCCACATGCTGACTTCGGTTGAGCGCTCTAACAAGGGGATGATGATGATGATAATGACAGCCTGTTAAATGTGAAGGCACGCATGAAGACAAGCGGTTTATAGACCCTTAGGAGTGATGATGTCATTATGGCCATGCTAACACCCCTTTACGGCAGCAATGAAACATGCTTTTTCACGCGCACATTTCAGGATGAATCGGGCAGAGTTGCCGGTTCTCGCCTTTGCGGAGGAGTCATGGAATTTGAGGCTAAGTAAACAGGAGTCTGCTGGAGAACCAAAGCAGCTCTCCCAACTCAGACACTCCCTGCTTTCATGACAAGGGGGGGAGTCAAGTGAGATACTTAACATTAAACACCACCGCATATGCAAACACGCACACACACGTGCACACTCATAAACACCCCGACTCACAACTTGGAACTTGTGGAAGTGAAAGGGATGACTGAGTCGACAAGGAGAAAACCAAGGTGGTTCATCTGAAACGATGAAGGGCCGCTAAAACGGTTTACGATGAGGTATTGTCTGCACTTTCATTCTTGTAGAACACCTAAAGCCGAATACCTATGACCTAACATTGGTAATTCAATCAAAATCTTCTCTAAAGTGGAATAAAAGTAATTAATTATTCACTAGCAATGAAGCCACACATCTAAAATGAATGAAGCATTCCTTAATGCATGCTAAAAACTTGATGCATGAATTCAACGTGCCTAAAGCAATCATCCTTCTCCATTTTGTATAGTGAAACAAATGTGTACAGTTCATAAAATTTTTATTACAGAAATCCTTTTTGAAGAATGTGCAAGAACGGATTAATTAAAGGAAGGCTTCTCTAATTTTGCCTGAGGGGCGTGATTGGTGGAAATTAATTAGTTTAGCTTGGAAAAACACCTACGAGAGCGGGAAAATACACATCTTCGTCCATGATGGGACCAACAAGACACAATTTTTGTAATTTACAGCTGGACTAAAGACACACGCAGGAAAAAAGGACTCAAAGAAAAACAATGCAAAAAAGCATGGCAAAAAAGGGGTCGACCAGAAACGTCAAACAAGGTGGACACTGGCATGTTATTTCACAATTTTTCCCCAAGTTTTGTCGAGCTCCCAGAGTGCACATATGATCGGGCAGGAACCATTTTCAATGAACATTTGGAGTGAATACAGTTGGCGAGGAGACATGCAATGCAGGTGACATTAAAAACAAACGCTGTCCTGAGTATCTTTAATGAGCAAGTAATGGAACAGGATCTTAACTGCCCAAGGCAGGATCTGCTTTCTCACAACCCTTCTGCCATTTGTTGTGGTGTTGTGGGCGGGGAAACAAAATGCGGGTGGAGTCCGCGCTCATAAATTCAGCTGCCGAATCAGCAGACCAAAGTAGCAGTAGCTCACCTGGCGAAGCCATGACATTGTCACGTTACAGGGCAGTTCCTAAAGTATTCTAAATATGAGATTGGTCTGAAAAATATATGTCAAATGGTATATGATAAGTAGGTATAAGATCATCATGTTAGGCTATTTTCCAGAACCGCTGGAAAATAGTAGCGGGACTCTTCAAGCGCAGAGACAGAGAGATTGAATTTAACAAAGGTGTTTATTATTACAAACGAAAAAAAACAGGAACACTATATATCTATATATAATCAAAACGCAATACCGACAAAGTTCAACGAAAATCGCTGGTGGAAAAACTCACACCAGGGAAATAACGACGGGAACAAAAAACGCTTGCAAAAGGCAAGGAACACAATGAACATAAATCGCTTACCGCAGAAGAGCAAGGAAAACCAATTGGCGAGAAGATCACGAACTGAAAACGGAAATACTTACAATGAACAAAAACACGATACTTAGAATGCAATAACGAGACGTCTAGAATTCACCACTTGGAACATGAACATGAGCAAGGAAGGAGAATATTCCGACGCTGAGTAGTCAGGGTAGGGAGTTTAAATAGTGCAGTATTTAGTGAGTTGAGGAGTGACAGGTGCGTGGCTGGTGGGCGCGTCTCTCCAGCCATGACGACATGACCAGGAAACGAGCACTGGAAGGAACGCCCCCACTCAGCTGGGCAAACACAAAACAACAACATGGCATGACAGATACGGACCATTACAGTAGCCCCCCTTTAACGGACGCCTCCTGGCGGACCACCTGGCTTGAACGGATGAGACGTGTGAAAGTCCCGAATGAGGGATGGACACAAGATCCAGGAGCGGGGGACCCACTGACGCTCCTCCGGACCATAGCCTTCCCAGTCGAACAGGTACTGGACCCCCATGCCCCTGCGCCTAGAGTCCAAAATTGCCCGAACCGTGTACACTGGACCTCCGTCAATGATTCTCTGAGGCGGAGGTGTGGTGGAAGGAGGAACCAGAGGGCATGATGACACAGGCTTGACCAGGGACATGTGGAACACCATATGGATCTTCATGGTGGAGGGCAGCTTGAGCTTGACTGAAACTGGGTTGATGACTGCCTCCACCTCGAATGGACCCACGAATCGTGGGCCCAGTTTGCGGGACGTTCCCGCCAGGTTGAGATCGTGGGTAGACAGCCATACCTTATCGCCCACTTTGTAGACCGGGGCCGGGCGCCGACAGCGGTCAGCGGTCCGCCGATTGCGCTCGGCGGTGCGGGACAGGGCCGCCCTGGCCTCCCTCCAGACGCAATGCGCCCGCTTAAGATGGAGCTGGATGGATGGAACCTCCACCACCCCCTCCTGAGATGGAAAAAGCGGAGGCTGGTAGCCATAGGCGGTCATGAAGGGGGTGCGCCCTGTGGCAGTCGAGACCAAGGTGTTGTGCGCATACCATGGCAGATGGTCGGCCCACGAAGATGGCCGATCGAGGCACACGCACCGCAGAGCGGCTTCCAGGTCTTGATTTGTCCTTTCAGACTGCCCATTGGACTGGGGGTGGTAACCGGATGACAGGCTCGACGTCGCCCCCAGGGACTGGCAGAAGGGCTTCCACACCCGAGACACGAATTGTTGGCCTCGTCGGACACCAAGTCCGTTGGGATTCCGTGAAGCCTGAAAACATGAAGCACAAGCAGGTTGGCCGTCTCTCGGGCAGACGGGAGCTTAGGCAAGGCGATGAAGTGAGCAGACTTGGAGAAGCGATCTACAATGGTGAGTATGACGGAGTTGCCCCTAGAGGCAGGCAGTCCCGTGACAAAGTCCAGTGCTATGTGTGACCAAGGTCGTGGAGGTATTGGCAAGGGGTGCAGAAGTCCCGCTGGAGGCTGATGCGATGCGAAATTTTGTTCCAACTCCAGATTTTGCTCTCCAGGATTTGTGATTTTCATTGTTCTTGTGTCAGTGACAAAGTTCTAGTCTGGTTAATATATTTGTAAAACAGCTAGTGTATTGTGTTTCTCCTCCTCTTATTGAATTGGTCGCCAGTCAGTCGCAGGTGACATATATAGACTCAACTTAACTCTGCTCAAGTGTATTTATAAAGCACTTTGAGACAACCACCGCTGTATGCAAAGTTCTGTAGATGGAGCACAAGTAATGGAATGTCAAGTGGGGGTATAATAAAATTTTCCATCAGCATTAGCGTTTCAGGTGTGAAACCTATTTTCATTCAAAAGAAAATGAGATGAGACCAAAATTAAAATTGAATCCATCACACTTTGACAAAGGTCAAATTGCTATGCTTACGAGAACAGAAGTTTTTAAAGCACAATGATATGCATATGCATGCTCCTAAATTGAGTCTTCACCTCAGGTTTGTCTATGACACATGGTCATTAAAGTGAATGCATGGATGGGGTGATGGGAGTACAATGCTTCAAGCGCACTCTGCAGCCTGGAATGAGCAGATAAGCGAAAGTAAGTCGGCGAAAAGTGAAATATTTTAGGAGTCGACATGTAACCTGAGCATGTCTCTTTCAAGAATAGCGCTGGAGCTCAGCCCGGGGGCTGCATCCAACAAGGTGAAAAGGGGGAATGAAGCTGTGATGACTCAATCAATTCCAGCTGAGGATAGGAGCGAGATGAGTCTGTAGAGAGGAACGCAGAACACCACCGGGACATCAAAAGGAGGAATACTTAAAAGACGGAACGAATGAGAAAATGGAAACGGTCAACATTTGTTGGATATATATTAGAGTGGGGATAGATTGGAGAACAAATTGTTAAAACTGAAGTGATTTATAGTAGTCCATAGATTGACTGAGCCTCATCTGAAAAAAATAATACTCCACTGAGTGTCAATTGAGATGCAGAAATTTTATTTGAAAATAATGGCACGACCCAAAAAGTAACGAATGCATGCTTTTATCATGGAGATTTTATAATCTAATTTTAATTGCATGTTTAGAAATAGTAGAGTCTCTACTGCCCGATAGGGTTCAAACGGATCCGTCAACAAGTGGACAAGTTGACACCGATTGAACACTTAAAGTTGACAAATCTCTTATCATGCATCTGTCTACTGCGGTCACCACATTCTCACGCTCTGTGGAGTAGCAAAGCCCATCCAACAAGGCAACAAAATCTTAACTTCAGCACAGGTCAGAGAGTGCAAAAATATCCCAATGGTGGATGACATGAGCGGTCAGCATCGCGAGCTTTGACAAATCCGATCGTTGTTAGTCATGAAATCCTATCAGCATTATATTCGGACTTGCAGTGAGGAAGGATGGCGGCGGTTTAAAGTGAAACACCATCTTTGTCTCCAAAATAGTATTTTCGCAATAATGCACAGACAACTGTGCGCTTTTAAGAACATTATTCTATAAAGAAGTTGTTTGAAAAACACACATACACGTCACTTGTATAGCGCTTTTCTACCTTCTGTACTGCAAGTGCTTCAAACTGTTGCCTCATCTACCGACTAATGACGCAGCATCAGGAGCACCTGGGGGTTCAATTTCTTGGTCAAGGATAATTCGACATGGTCACACTGGCTGGTGATCGAACCCAAACTTCTTAGTTGGGACAGGACCATTCTACCACTTTTACCCATATGAAATTATGAACGTGGTCATGGGTAAGTATTGTTCTAAAATTCAATGTATACAAATTGTAACCATGCAAAGCAAACCTTCCAGGATAACTCGATTCGGTGGGGGAAGACGGACCTCTCAATTAGCGACGGGTAGAGGTGGATGACGCGGCCAAAAAGCACTCTCCTTCACGCTCAACCAAAGCATGCTAGGAAGTGTGAGGCTTCGCCATTGCTACAATCTACTTCATAAAGAGTAGTTATTTGGCGTGGCGGCGGGCAAACTCGCTCCCTTCCAAACATGGAAAGTATACATACATGGATGCATATATTTAGCGTGTGCACTAAGCGAGTGAAGGACGTCCTCGCTTGACAAGATCCATTTCTTGCATGCAGAAAGACAGTGGGTGTGGCTTGTCAGACACACTGCACTCACGCCTAAAAGTATCTGTCTGCGTGTACGCCATCTATTTGGGAAATGTGGGCAGTGCAGGGACAAATTAAAATGATTGATTTAGATAATTTTTTTTTCTAGAAGTTCGGCAGGCCGGGTTAAAATGCCGTTGGGCCGTAGTTTGCACATCAGCCATTCAACCCCTACTGGTCATCCATAAAGTGTGAAATTAAACAACAAATATTACGGCTAGTCTCTTGAAACGGGTTAAATTCAGCGACACAAAAAAATGGTGTGTAATGTGTGCTACAATGTATTTTTTTAATCCTTAGGGTACTTAGAAAAAAGCATGGCACAAACATCAAAAAGACATGAGAACTTCTTTAAATTGTGGGGAAAAAAAATAAACATGTCTTCTCTTAAAGGAACTGAAGTTAGTCGGAGACCCTGCCTGCTTGTCAAGCAACAAATTCTGTTTACTCTCAGGTTGTAGTTCATGCATACCAACCCCCTAGAAAGCCCCCGATAACGCTTTGAGTTAGTTAAACGGGCCCACATCCATAAACCCCATGATGCTGTGTCATGTGGTCATTAAGGTACTTAGCCATCTGAGGCGAAAATTGTTCAACCATTGGAAATGTGTGTGCAGGCATGTGTGCAGCGCCTGTGTTCTAAACCTATGAAGCCTTTTCTTCCTACTTGTGCTCCTGCACAATTACACAGGCACTCCGGAGAAGAGGAAATAGGATTAGAGAGCTTATTCACATGGGCCCACACCATTTGGAAAACATGGTAGCTTTACAGTCATACAATACTTACTAAAATTTATATTCAATCCTGAGAGAGGACAATACAAGTTACCATTAGGCCACACGTCCAACAAGTCAGTTCTTATATTTCTTACAGTTTATATCGTGTCCCTCCTGCTTCTGCTCATTTTATGTGACCCTCGTGTATAAATGGCCCTGTCGGTTCAAAATATAAATCTGTGATCCCAAAGGACTTTAACGTGGCTTTCAGTGCATTTACACCTGGCGCTCCATCATTAAGCCTAAATGAGAGCAGTGATGGAGTTCATATGTCTTCATGCTCTATCTAAAAGCTTCCTGTGCATCCATGTCTGCTGAAAAAGTGAGTCAGTCGGGTGTGAAAGTCCTCCTTCCGAATAAATTAAACCATTTTTGTTTCTCAGAGAGCAACAGCATCTGTTTAGCAAAGATGTCAGCTGTCCTCTATTTCTCAAGCATTGCCAGGATCTTCAAGTGCTGGCCATTAATGCTAAAATGTTTTACTGACTCATCTCTGACTCAACAGTATTTTTTAAGTCTGCCCTTATTTGACTTATATATCATTTTTTTTCCAAACCTGTCATCTTGTTATACCATGCAAAGTACAAGGCCTCTATTAATGCCCCACGACCCAGTTGTTAGTCCTATTGTTTTGTGTGACCACTCATGGAAAGTGTATGTACGGTAGGTCATGCATCTAAGGGTGAAGAGTGGTAATAATGCATTCTTAAAAGTATAAAATATGATATGAATGGATTGGGGAAAATGCTTGACAGCTAGCTGATTTGCAATGAGTAAAAAAAAAAAAAGAAAAAAAGAAAGAAAGGCAGGGGGGGTGATGGCTTCATCACCTCTTGAAAAAAAATAGTAAGGCAATATTTTATTCTGTGCCTCCTCTCAGAGTAGAGTGTAAGCTTCTTTCCAAGACTCAACAAAGGAGGAAATATTGAATCACACTAATCATAATGCTACATGGCATGACTTGACCTATGCTGAGGGCTCTACAGGGTATCTTTTGTTTGCCGTACTCATTGATTTTCTCTCATTGTTTAAACCACCTCGCCACCTTTTTTACAAGGCGAGGGAAAAACAAGAGTAATGGATTTCTAATGATTTGAAAACCGCATTATAGATTTTTACTGTAACAGCAGGCGCACAGTAGAATTGAGACTTATTGATCTAATGCCCACAGGGCTTCTCATTGGTCACAGCAAAAGAGCACAGGCGGGTAAACAAGCTTTGCTGCATTGCACTTCATTTATTTTTTTTTTTTCGTAATTCTGGCATTTACCTTTGCTCTGTTTACCAAGAGTGTGTCATTCACATCCACCTCGTCTCCGCTACATTTACATTGTTGCCATCCAGCAGAGAGCACCATGACAAGATATACTCATTAATCATGCAAGGTGGATCGACTCAGGATAAATGAGTAAACAATCTTACAAACTATTGGTGGCTGGTGAACAAATGGATAGACACGTCAGCTTCCTTTGTGCTCGATGCAATATGTTTGGCTCAGATGTCTCAAAGCAAGCTTCTAAACTTTGCTTTCAGATTTTGCAGCAGAAGCTTATCAGAGCTGGAGCAGTTTTTGATTCGAAATGTTTATTTTATTTTTATTTCTGCGGGTTGGGTTCACTCGACTCCTGCAACATTTGACCTGTTGAAGTTAATAGACAAATTTAAAAATATATATGGTATTTTGGTCCTGCATTGTCAGGATGCATTACATACTGTACTTAAAATCATAGTAATATATTAGATTTAATTCCCAACAAGGTATACATTGGATGAGGACCAAGTGGTGGTGATACAATCACCACTGAATGATTAGAATCAGAAAGCACTTTATTGTCATTGTACTCATGTACGAGATTGGAGAGCACTCTTCTCCAGCGCATTATAACAAATAATTTAATTAAATGTGTCAATTAAATGAATCAAAGATTAAATAAAAAATAAATATGAAATTAAATAAATAAAACCCAATATGCTGCAGTTCTACAAGGTATGGGTAGTTGTGTACGAGAGTTTAGCATGGAGATGGCACTCGGGTAGAAACTGTTTTTCAGTCTGTTTGTCTTTGTTTGGATGCACCTGTAGCGCCTGCTACACAGCAACAGGTTATAGAGGCGTGATCTCGGGTGAGTGTCGTCTTTGATGATCTTGTGAGCTCTTTGAGGCACCAGGTGGTGTAGATGTCCGACAGAGAAGGGAGAGGGCAGCCAATAATCCTCTGTGACTGTCCCCTGAAGCCGCACTCTCTCTGCCTCAGTGCAGCTTCCGTACCAGGTGGAGTCGAGCATGCATGTTTGGAGAGTGCTACAGTATGTTTGACTTGTTTGTGTTGAAATAGCCCTTTGTGCATCTTGGTTGGTGTAAGATTCTTGTTCTTGAAAGCTTTGACTTTGTTCCCAGTATGTGACCTTGAATGTTCTTAAATGAAAACCTTCTGCACCACGCTGATGCTTTGTAATGAAATATGGAATCTTGAGGAATAAACATGAACTCTTGATATGGGCCTTTGTGGTGATGCTTGTGTAGTCATCCGTGTCACTCACTGTTTGTTGGAGTGCTGCTGTTGAGTTGCTGGGAAAGCCATCTGTGCTGACGTCGCTCCTTGTTGGGTGTTTCTACCGCCACATTGGTGTAAGCCTTGCGTGTATCACAATCTCAAATGATTTTCAGCTGTGTTGCAGCAACAAAATCTTTTGTGCATATCAAGAAGAAAGAAGAAGAAACACCCCACCTGACAGGACAACATTAACTTTAAACACCAGCTTGATTTATTTTTTTATTTTTCTTACACGTAGGCCTATATATGGCGACGACGGTTTTTGGGGTCAATCAGCGATCAGAAGTTTTGGGGGAAAAAGACGAAACGCAAACACTGATTTGATCACAAGAAGAAGCAACAACTTTTATAATTACTATAAAATGAATGCTATTTTGAATTAAAGAGATGTTAAAATTAAATAAATAAACACACATACTATGCTTTTTCTACATGAATAAAATGGTTGTCAGACTTTTTATTCGTCAGAAAAAAAAACTACTTGAACAAAATTGCTTCTTTCCTATTGGTAAATCAGGTAACTAAATATAAAAAATGTCTCACAAAGATTAAATCACAAACTACAGTGCAACAACAATTTGGAAAATCAAAGCCCCTCACCACTGAAAACAGTGTTAATGGTCCAACTTCAAGTCCCTTTGTGCCAGACAAGAGAAGACTTTGATGCTAGAGGCCTGTCTCAAATCATTTGAGTCAATGATAGTTAGGTGAATAAGAAGCATATCCAGGAGGAGTAAAATAACCAAAACGGGGCGATGGTTCTATATTGTTTTGCAATGATGGATGTAATTCAAACCAATGTAATGATCCACGAATTGAACATTGAAAAGGTTAACAAGTTATTCATCCGATCTTCCGGTGCAGAGTTAGAAAACATTATTTCTGATCCCTAAAAACGTGCCTGGGAAAATAAATACACTTGGAATAAGATAAAAGTCTCTCCCTCTGTCCCTCTTTCTCTTTGGATTTCTCTCTCCCTGCCTGTCACTGTCTGGCTCAGTGAGGATGAAATCACAGAGGCCGCAATGACTTTCTCATGCACTCGTCAGCCCTGAAAGGGAAGGTCACCCACAGCGTGGACAAGAGAGATTCAATTTAAAATCCATGCAGTTTACCGAAGAGCATACATCCTGTTTGCGTGGGTGTGTGTGTGCGTCAGGGTGGGTGTGTAAGTGGTGGTGGGACACCGACAAACACTCTTATTTATTGACCCACAGCGCAGTCAATTAAATATGTCCGACTCTACACTTATGACACGTTTTGACATGCAAAGCAACTCTTATGTATTGGTTAAATGACAAGTTCATTACTAATTTCCACCGGCAAATTTACTAGGTGATTTAGGTCTGTCCAAAGCAAGGTCAATAGTTATGGATTTTTCATTATAGTTAGTTTTCATTTCATTTAGACTTTTGTTTATTTATAAACGATGGCCTCACAGTGCAGAGGTCCAAGGTTCGATTCTGGCTCCAGCCTTCCTGTGTGGAGTTTGCATGTTCGCCCCATAGCTGGATGGATATTTCATTAGTTTTTGTTAAATATAATGACCTTGGTTCAAAGATACGGGGTAAGCCAAGAAAAAAAAAATACGGGAATTTTGAAAGTGCATATTGGCAGACATGAACAAGTCACAACATTGAGAGACAGTGACCTTGTGCAAATAAACACGCCACCATGAATCAGTGGAACGGGCAACTCAGGATGTCATGGAACCCGGGATTTCAGTCACCGTCACTGTGAATCGTTACCTGGAGGTGTTACAATCCTTTGCACACATTAAAAAAACCTGGTTTAAACCCGTGGGAGCGACATCACATACTGCACGGCAATTATTGGAGGCTGTGCAAGAATTGTTCGATAACCGTGTGATCTCAAGATTCGGTAACATTTCCAGATCCCCAAGATCGCCAGATTTGTCTGTTTGTTATTTTTTTTTTGTGGGGCTCAAGATTATAGTGTACACAACTCTGGATGAGTTCAAACGGAAAAGTCTAGATGAAATTCTCAGTATCCCAGTGAGATGTTGCAGCGGTCAAGGAAGAATCTCAACTGCAGATTTCAAGAATTTATTCGTACAGGAGGATGCTACAGGACGCACTTTAAAAAAATAATAATTAAATTCCATCATTGTGTCTTAAATGGCATGTTTTAAGGGTTCAATTACTATGAATGAAATATTTTTCTTCCTTCAATCTGATTGGATTGTTAAATTCCCTATTTATTTTTGTCACCTTGTACTTGTCCATATAGTGTACGGCCATAGGTAGAGAACCACATGCACACAAATTAATTAATGGCGCCAACCGGTGTTGTACTGAAACCCTCGAGGTTTATGCTATATCCACAGGGGACCAATAAAGAGATTGTCCCTTTCGGGCCAGGAACCTGCCCACAAAGACAGGAAGTGGAACCCTTCCACCTGATACGGCAACACAGCAGTGCCTCAGGGAAAACACACCCATGATGGATTAGATTCTATTCCTGACATGTGTTTACTTACGCACACACAGAAGGCAAGCAACAGACTTCCATATGCAATGAAGGCAAACAAGGCTTGCTGTTGAGGATGCAGCGCAAATAAGGCCGCGCATGAGAAAAAACTTGCACGAAAAGTAAAGCAAAGACATGAATGGGCATTAACTTTGGCGTCATTACTCATTGTTGTGTCCTGTCAAATCAGATTAACCCTTTCATCTGTTCGAGCCAAGCAGCCATAGGGAAATTCTCACTTCAGTGACAGTCTGTCTGAGTCGCCTTTCTTCTCTCTTTGATGCAGAACAAACTCACCGTGTCCTTTCATCAGTAAGCAGTATACTATAAAAAATGACTGGCGTGGCCTTTGCAGCAGCAACCTGAGCCACAATTCGACAATTCATGCATACTTCTCGACTCTCATGGATATATTAGTAATCCTACAACCGTCGTAGTATTCCAATGCAACAGCTGAGGAAACATTGTACCCTGAAAAAAATAGTACATATCTTTCATTAAAATGTGGTCGACTATGTACTTTTCTATACTTCCTCAAAAAAAATTAAATAATATATGTTACTTCAACCTATTTTAATCATGCACAAAATGATGCACATACCCAATTTAAGTATTTTTTTTCCAGTGTACATAACATTCTGCTGACAGTGATTATCAAAATAGTCCGATACACTGTTTAACAGCAAAGTACAATGGTACCGTGACTTCTAAGTGCCCCAATTTACGCGATTCTGAGGAGTTAAGAGCAGCCGCTTGGTTGATTTTCTGCTTTGTGTTGCAAGCCAAAATCGGAGTCACAAGGAAACTTCATGAACGATACAATAACAAATAGATCGGTCACTGATGCAGTTTATTCAATGGAGTTAACACATATTTTGGGCACTGAATTAAAAAAATGTCTTCAATTTAGTTCTAGAACATCAAGATTTTGAGATATTTTCTTTAGCTTTTCCAGCATAACCTTTAAGTGCTTCCATTTCACCTGCTGCTAAAACTAACCTGCAATTCGAAAAAAATTAAACTGGCTCATTTGCATACTGAAGGGTGATTGCAAGTTGGTTGAAGCTCGCTGCAGGTAGCTATGCATCAGTGAACGGACTGCAAGCCGATACTCTGAGCAGAGTGAAACTGCAAGTCAGGAAACATAACATGAGAACCAACTTGATATATTTTAGATTTGAGGGGGCAAGCAAGAGGCCAATTCCCCTCTTTCCCCTGCCCTGACCCGGCCTGGCGTGGTCCCATAGAACGTGTTTTATTTTCCCGTGAGAGAATAAAGTGTCATTGCACATCCACTACAGTAGGTGGCAGTGACTGTCAGAGTGTGCGCAGGGATTATTAGTAGGGTTTTTTTGTTTTGTATTGTTTTGTTTTTTGCACCTGGCACGCATGCTGGAGCGAGGGCAATGAACAAACCCTTGAGACAGCGTGGAAAATTAGTTAACACATGAAAAGAAAGGCACAGAGACTTCATAAGGTTAATCTATGATGCAAGTCAATTTCTTTATTATTTTTTTGCTGTGTTGAAAAGGATACATGTTAGGCAGAGGTGTATTTATAACACTTTTATTGACAAATATTACCATTTACTGTTGCAGCAGACAATTGGGATATGTATATGAAATCTGTTCCTTTTTCTGGGAGAGCGGGGCTAACAATACAACTGAGGAGCACTGGGTTTAAGTGATGTTATCATATATCCAGAAACACTCTTGATGTTAGCCACCAGAGTAACAAACCTGCAGTCACGTGGTGTGTGTGCATGTGTGTGGGGACAAAAACCTGTAGCGGAAACCTCAACTGCAATTACTGTAACTGTTTTGATTTCCCTCTGACCTCATCGGTTCTTCCTTCTGCAAGCTCCTATATTTCTTTTCTCTTCCCCTCGACTTTTGTGTTCCTGAACAGTATGTAGTATAGTCAGAATCTCACTCTGGTGGGAGCACACTGTGAGTATGTGTTTACGATTGCAGACAGTCGTGACCTATTTTCCACCCAATTTTATTCCTCTTCGCGTTCGTTGAATCTCACTGGTAGTTTGATTTCCTATACATTTGTATGCATCTCCGACACCCCATTGCCTTTGGCATATGCATGGGTTCGATTCATCTGTCCATCTTGCTTTCCCTGTGGAATGATGAGAAAGTTCTTGACTCATTAAATTTGATGAGCTGTTTCACAAACCCCAACTCAGAAAGACAAGTACTTTACTTGCAAAAACATATGAAAGAGTGAACCGTAATCAATGACTATCTGTGCACTACACAAAGAAATGTCCAAAACTCAATTAATGCGGCAGCTCATCTAGCTATTATGACCAGAGAGATGATTCTTTTAACAATACACAATAATAACAATAAACTCACAATTCACTGACGCAGGTGAGTGTCAACAAGCACACAAAAATCCAAGGCTCAGTTTTGTGATTTTGGCTTTTAGGGGGATATAACTGCAACTAAATCTGTACTATCTTGGGTACACCAGTACAGTAGGACAACATACCACAATACTGAAAGTCGTTTCAAGTATTATGCCCCTCCCATGGAGATCTGTAAATGACCACCTAAGGTATAGTGCCCACCCAACCCACTAATAACTAGCAAAAATCTCTTTAAATGAAAACTTGAAAAACTAAATTTATATCAAACTTAAATACAGCCCTTTTTTGCCTCCATGTAGATGCGTAGGTGTGTCTAATTATATTGTAACTGGTGAGTGCAGATGCGTACAAGCACACACATTCATGACTCGGTTGTTCACTAAAATAAAGGTCTTAAAGGGAAAGTCCCCCCCCCCCAAAAAAAATAAAAAATCTCAAGGATATAGCAAATGTGATGTCATATTCCATCGACAGAAAGTGACAAAGGGGCCGCTCCCTGAGATGGGGGGAATTAGCAGTTTAATTTTCATTTTCAATATTCCACAGTATTATTTAATCATCCAATATGGAGCAGAATGCCATTTTTAGACTAGTGAAGGCACATAGAACATATTATTGCAAAAACGTATTTTTGGTTGCCTTCCCTTTTAATAAAGCCTAACATCTGAAAAAATACACTGGCAGCACAGTCTAGACTCTGACAGGAAGGACACGCACACATTGCGGACCCCAATTAGGTGACCCTCAGCTTTACACGCACTGCCTCCTGTGCCACGTCACCCCGTCTAAGATGCTCCTTACGTGCCAAGAATATTACTCTACCTCGCTTGCCAGTTTTCATAGTTTTAAATCTTGCTTGCTTAATGGAAACTTGAGTGCAAGCTCAAGAAGATGTGATTTTGCTTAAGAGCATCTACTTCAAATGTACAACCTCCAACCTGCCTAAAAAAAATAGATATTGAACTTCATGTCCTCATGTATATGGTAATAATGTCAGAAACTCCGAATTAAAATATTACTGACATGAAATCAAATTCCAACACTGGATTAGAATTAAGTCTCAATGACCTATTGGAAGGTATAGTATAACATAAAACGAAATAAGGCTTTCAGAGGTTTCTCATTGATTGTAAATTATAGCCAAACATTGAAAGCAGAAACCGTTTGGAGTCTGTTCAACAGAAGCATCTTGTCAATGCCTCGCTCCTTTTCCCCCAAACCACAGAGCTGCTTTTAAACTTTTGAACCTGTTTATTAATGTTGTTTTGGACCAGCCTGAAAGGTATTACTACTATTTTGGTTACCTGATTTTTTTTTTTTTAATGAGCCGCCTAAAAAATCAGAGGAACAACGACAACCAATGCTGTTTTAGTAATCGCCTCTGGCAGTGTCAATCCAAAGGGAGCATTATGATATTTTTAAAAGCAGATTAGTTGATACAGCTCTTGTATTGGATAACAATAAAATGTGCAGCAATGTACAAGACATTGCGCCTCACGAGAGTTTTTTTCCAAATCACCGAAGTGCTGCTGGATGTGTTTGAACATTTGTATTTGTGGTTTCTCAGCCAAGCTGTTTCGTGTTTACATGGTTTTGGGGCCAAACAAACAGAATAGCTAAAAGCAGACACACCCAATACATAAACCTTGATGTGTGCCAGGGTAATAGCCAAAGCCAGGGGCACAGTAACAACATCAAAGATTAAGCAAGAAGCGGTGGAATGATGCAGTTGGACCTCGCTTTGGCAGGATGATGTCAGAAGTGTGGTTGAGGGGGTTCGAAGCCTGGAGGGAGAGGGTTGGTCAGGGAGGCCAGGATAACTGGAACAAGTCTTGTCAGTCAGAGGAGAACTATCATTAACAACCCATTAGCAACATGACATCAGAGAATAGTATGGGAACTGTCCTGGGAGATCGTTTAAGGACTGAATTTGCATATTTGCCTTTTAATTTAATAATTGGTTCCTTTTTTAATCCAGATGTATCTTGGTTCATTTGGTGTTATACCATCAGCCATTTGACTCATGTCGTTTTGGGCAAATAAAAATCCAAACATACATACAGATGTACTTATATCAAGTCAGTTGCTCAGTTATTTTCCAAATAAGATTTCCATGTGGTTTTATTAGGTCTACTGACTCAATAAATTTCTGATATGGAGGATTCCAAAAGAAATGAATGCTCAGCGCTGCAGTGCAAAAAAATATATTAGATGTAATTAATTTACTGCTAACAAAGAAAATCTTCCAATTATATGAATGCATCTTATGTGTTGTTGGGTCCTGCAGCACCATTGAAAAGACAAATTAGAGGACTGATAGTAGCTGAATTGACTTGGAGTAATATGGAACACTAGTGCCATCTTCTGGTAGCTTCATAGAACATTTTCCAAACGTCAAAGTGTTATACAACACACTGGCAAGTGAATAATAAAAAAGACGTTATTTTATTCTATATACACTACAAGTCATTTTTTCGGACACAGATTGTCATTCAATAGCATGATAGTGCGTGTCCAAACTTTTTTGTTGATGCTTTTAGCATAAAGCACGACTAAAGGTCGATACAAACCCTTGCACATAGTTTTGCAAATTCTTCAGTTGTACAATACACTGTAAAAGTATTTTATATTGCGTTTGCATTTATTTTGTTTTTATGTATAGTTATTGCACAGCGTAAATGTATTGTGTGGTAGGTATATTACTATTAATATTTTCTTCACAAATGTATATAATTTTTATTTAGTGGTAAGGATATTCATATTTCATTTTTATTTTTTGGTATATAATTGAACGGATTTGTATGGCTGCCATACTAGAGAACAAAACACACGAGACTTAAAAACGTGAAACTTATGTAAAAACGTGATACGTAAAAAATGTGAACCTAATCATGTAAAAAAGTAAAAATGTCAAAAAAACGTGAAAATTATCATGTAAAAACGTGATAATTGTCATGTAAAAAATGTGAAACTTATGTAAAAACGTGATAATTATCATGCAAAATTACAATACAATAGAACTTTATTTATATAGCGCATTTCGCAACAGCTGCAGTTGTAACACGGCGCTTTCCATATGCTGTAATATAATTTAGCGGGAAATCAGAACACAAACTAAAACATAAACATATATACAATAGATACCAGAAGTACAACAGAACATCGACAGTCTCATGTTGAGTGAAAGCTAAAGAACCTGATGGTCACTGATTTGCTTAAACAACCCAGCAGGCTGCCCATGCACGTGACATTTGAATTTATGCGGTTACTGACGACAGGAAAATACTATGACTATTCTTTAGCTTTTTGTCATATCGTGGTGGCTTTTTTTTAATCACAAAAGGATGTGAATACATACACTTTATTAATAACTATATTAATCATCAGTCTATTGCATTGATGTGTAAATTCAATGAAATAACTCAACTGGACATAATTAAAATGCATAAGGAGGCAGGATTTTTTCTAGGATGTAATCTTGACTTGCATGGTACAGTGGTAGCTGATTATAAAGCATCCAATGATTTAGTGGCGTTTTTTGGTAATGACAAAAAGTAGAAATGAAGCGATTGCTGCAGTTACATTGACTTGATGGGCTTTAGAGTCATCAATAGCGGCAAGGTTGGTACAGCTGATCAGTTAGAGGCCCCACTCAGGGCCCCCAGAAGACCAAGATTTTCAGATTGATATTGACTTTTTGAAAATAGTTTATCATTTCCATTCCACTTCACAATTATGTGGTTTCTGTAAAATAAATCTCAACAAAATAATTTAAGTTTGTGATTGAAAGGTCACAAAACGTTCCAGGGTAAGAGTACAAGGCACTGTATATTAAATTGAAAACATAAAGAGGTGACTGAACAATGTGCAGCTGCATGCATGGCAAATGATTGATAAAACCCTTCGGTTGCACTTTCTGTCTCTGCAGTCTCTGAAAGGCTATTCTTGTCAAAATGCTGTGTTTTAAACATTAATTAAAAACATAATTAGAGGTCATAGATTTTCCTAAAAATGATTATATTAATAGCCTTACTGTCAGGTCGTAAAGTTTTAAACTAAAGGACAAAAAAGTTTTTTTTTTCAGCTGGAAACTTGCCTTTTCCTTTCTGAAAATCATCGAATCATACAACAAAAAAATGCACACAAAACACAAGCACACACAAATTAATTCTAGAAATGTTTAATCCAGCATAAAGCATCCATCTTTAATGTTCCCTTTTTTCAAGCATTTAGAAATGAGTAAAAATTACAATTTCCTTTGTGTCTGGAATGTAAGAATAAAGTGTCTTAGTGCTACGTTCATTCCCTTGAACCATGTTTTACAAATATGTTTGTGAAAGAATTCAGAGGATTTTTATTGCCAAAAGAACTAAAGAACCCGGCCTCACTATTCCTATGAAAACAGCAGCTTTATAAAAATGCCATTGCTAGAAATGCAGACAGTTGTCAGTTTGATTTCATGTAAACATTAAAAGGTTTAACATAGTCTTAGTGTAGTTAGATGTAATCGTCCTCTGAAATGTTACCTTATTTTTTTTTCAAACAAATGCAATTAAATCTGTGCTATACCACAACATAAAAAGAACTATACCCTTCATTAGAAGTGAAAGAAATGTTTTACCCTGTGTTAACCTGCATGACTGTAACAAGCCTCGTGGTAGGAAGTAGCATTGACGACACTGAACATGTCTCTCCTGACAAAAGAAAGGAACTTCTTCAGAGGGCAGAAAAGCTGACCGGAGTGGCGGTCAAGGGAGCTACAGAATGCGGTGTTATACGTTACATCCTCTCCATTGTATAATACCCTGATAAAACATCCCCCATCTCTTGTTTTTGGCCTCTCACCTTTGGCAGCCTTCAGCTCCTGTTGTCCCCGAGTACCTGGGGGGCTTTTCCACAATTCGAATACCAATCTTGCTGCAAAAGGTGGGAACCGGGCCTCTTGCAGTCCCAGGGCACTCAGCAAAGGTGCCACGGTTACGTCATGAGCTGAGGAGAGGGTGAATACCTCTTCGCCTCCTGCTCTGGGCGGCCGGCTACCTGCGGCGGCCTTGGCTACTCGTTCCATTTTGGCGGCGGTTCGGTTGAGGTAGGGGTGCATTGCCAAGATTGCATATTTGCGATACAGTCCCACTCGTCGCCGATCCATTTCATTATCGAGTTGTTGTCGACGGATCACAGCAAACTGCGCCATTGTTAGACAGTCTCCTGTGCTACCGTCTTTATTGGAAATGCATGGGAAGGAAAGGTCGTGGCACAAGTGGCACAGCAGAGAGTCGATCGGGTTTGCGGCCCGAAGGTTGCGCGTTGGAATGCCTAACGTGTGTGCCATGTCGGCGTAAGTTCTTTCTAGTTCTGCATCAGCGACTCGAAGATGGTATTGTCTCTTGTGCTCCTCCTCAAGGTATCGGTTCCTGGCAGGGCAATCGCAGGCAGAGCCACAGAATAAAATATTCCCGTGGTGATGGACAGTCAGCTTCTTCCAATTGAACTCTGGGAGGAAGCCATAGAGAAAAGCCAGTCCACTCTGAAGTGTGCGGCTCTTCCCTGTGGTCTCCACCCATACCTGGGGAGGTGTCCAGTCAGAGGGGACGAGACTGTGAGGCCGGTACGCTTGGTGGAGGATTCTCCCATTACGTAGGTGCTGCACCACACCTGAAGTGAATCATACATATTGAAGGTTTACATGTAAAGTAGCAAGAAATGCATCAAACAATTACAATTTCTATAATAGATTTACTCATTTGCAGAGCAAGGTACCATTTTGGGTAACAAAATGGTCACACAAAATTAGGGCTACAAAATTCTGTAAAAAATGTTGGCAACTTTCCACAGGAATTACAGAGATTAAACTAAAATGATAGGTTTATTGGTAACGAGAATCTTGGATCAAATTACACAAAAAAAGTATTGTAGGATTTAAAGAAGTCGTCAATCCCAAAACTTTCTTTTTAATAAGTGCTATGTGGCCCTACTGGGCAAAACACGACTTTCTGATTAATATTGTCTTTGAGGAATATGAATGAAGTCACAATACCGTGTTTATACCGCTACATAGAACAGATTATTATAATGAACATGTATGAGTTGACTTCCCCTGTAAACCTAATTATCCAATTATCACCCTATTCTTGAATGATCTGTGAAATTTGCTGGAGTCAAAGAAAATATCATACTGCTTACCAGTTTGTGTGAGCTCTCCCATCTCACAAGCATTGTGGTTGGGTAGGCGAGGGATAGACGCCAAAGGGAACTCCCAGGTCCCACGGCTTCCCTTGCCCATGTGACTTATGAAAGATCTCAGGAGAGGGTGTGAGGGACTCCTAGGGAATATAACACACAGGTGCAGTGCTCAGTTTCGGACAGACACAGTTCTATAACAGTGCCAACAACAATTACAATATTATAAACATTCGTAAACTGATGTCGCCTTTTAGGTGTCAATAATATCTAAGCCTGGCCCATTTGAAAGATTTTGGTGAACTATGCATTTGCATCTGTTGCCACAACAATGATGCCGCTAACATGTTAGTAAGCAACGCGTTACTCAATAAGGGCTGCAATTTTGAGTAAGTAGTAATCTAACACATTATCATGTCTAATATACTGGGCCTGAATAAAATTACTATTCAAAGACATTTGTGATTAAAAAAAAAAAAAGTGGGTAAAATCTTCAACTGTAGTGTGTCTCTTTTTAGGGACGGCAATAGCAGACAATTGCATCCAGGCTACTAAGACAATAATATGAGGCTCAAAGTCATTGATCACCAAACCAAATTCAGCTTTGCACATGCAACAAAACAAATAGTTAATAATAAAATACAGGAGGTGAAACACACCCTTTTGAGTCACACAACAACATAACAACAAATGTACATTATGGAACATACAAGTAATAACTTGGAAACGATCAACCGTGACGCATTATGGAATGATGACATTTACGCGTTATCGCCTGAGGAGTGACTCACGTCTCACGTATACATTCCACTGAAGGAAGTAGAGACATTAAGAGTTTTAATATGGAAATGTAGTCCCTATGATGAGTTTGTGTGAGCTAAAGATGAAAATATTATGGTTGGTTATACACTGTTGTTGACCAAGTGTTATCTCGAGCAAAAAAAACAAAACTACGTCAGATTTGAAGAAACACGAAGTCACAGGTGGCAACTCATAGTACTCGTAGTTCCAGTTTACAAAATCCCAACAGGTTGTGTGTAGCAAAGGTGCGACTAATATAGGATGTCGTATTTACAGTATAAATAATGTACATTATAAATGTTCAAGTTTACCATTAAAGTATTAACTGTTAAATACGTCAGGTTAAAAAAAAGGCTTAAAATAGCCCATGCAATATGCAGATCGCAAAGACATGTATTAAGTTTCATATGAAATTTTATCCTTCTATCCAAATTTGACCAGTCCAATGCAACCTTAAATGTTTACTTTTTAAGTAATATAACTGTAAAATCTTGAATGGTTTATCGATTAAAAGTTTATTTTCACCAATTTAAAATTGCTCTTACATGTCAACTTTTTTTCCCCCATTTGCCACCAGGTCTCTCTTAAAACACACTGCTGGATGCCAATCCTGCTCGTTGACAAAATGAGTTAGCAATAAGATCAAAGAGTATGTTGCTTTTGGATGACCTTGCACATACTTGCATGCTCACAAAATGCACAAACACACATTTGACAAACAAAAATACAGGAATGAGGGCAGCAAGAGGAGCAGTTGGTGATCTGATTCGGGAAATGATTGGAGATTACGGTTCAATTTAACAAATCTGCTGGAGCTTCGGCTCAAATCAGATTAAAAACATGGGAGGGGACATCTGTGGCAGGACACACAACTGTTTCCATCGTGATAATACTGTCGGTGCCTTACCATCGAAAAAGCAACTGTTTTTCGCTACCTTGACACATCATCTGCACCAAAGTATTACACTGAGGGCAGCCCCTTTGAGGTCATCATTATGCTTTGCATGAGCACACTGTCTGACCATAATGTATTTCAGGTGAATGGGTCAGCAATATTTCTAAGGACAGTAGATCAATTTAATAACCAAAATACCAATATAAAAGAGCAATTAAAATTGGACATTATAAATCTCATGAAGAGCAAATTTACAACTGGGCTGTTCTTTTATGCAACAGTTGTTCAACCGATTGTATTGTATTATTTTATTATGACACATTATGTATGAGATATGATATATATGATAAATTCAAACCAGCGTACTATCGGCTTTGGAGGTTGACACAAACATGATCAAAAGGGATTATCAGCAGTTGCACGGACAACCAACTTGTCGACTTAGTCATCTTTCATTGGCAACAATCAGCCAAGACCAATTACTGTATATAAGATTATTTTACTGGTGGGTGGCGGTGCAGAGGGAACGTAGTAGGAAAATAGCGCACTGGCGAGATTAGCAAAGGTATGAAGACATAATGAGAGGAGGGAAAGAACAAAGACAAAAATATGGCTGACTGTGGGCATTTAGTTGTGCTTTACTTGCAATGGAATTGCTGATGGAAAGATTATATATGGTTGTATGGGTTAAGAGCAGTGACGAGATACATTAGCCGGTGTCCTACCACCTTTGCACATAGATATTCAATTACTCATCTAATAAAATATTAACAATAATAAGAGAAAATAGTACTTAATGTTCCATCTCTTTAAGACTCATTGTGGTACTGAGACAAATCATCCTGTACTCAAATTTATAGTTGAACATTTTTTATGGCACACATTAACCCAATGGACTAAAACATGGCATTATAGCGAATGGGTCAGGTCAGCACCGGCATTAGTTAATGTGATTCTGAAACTCTGTGAAGGGCAGTCGGGCATTACCCGGGGTTCCATGACTGGCTTAAGTTCAAGCACGCATTGAAAAGTAATAATCAAATGGGGATGAGCACATCACTTGCAACAACCTCTGTGCCAACTCTGAAGATTAAGCACAGCACAACCATCATGCTGTTCAGACAACTAACTGACAGTAAATTACAACCCTAATTCTATTCAAGTTTGGACACAGTGTAAAAAGTCAATAAAAACACAATACAATGATTTTCAAATCATGTTCAACGTATATATAATTGACTAGACTACAAAGGCAAGCTCATTACTGTTCAAACCGAACAACTTTTGTTTTAGCAAATAGTCATTTTATGGCAGCAACACGATCCCAAAAAGCTGAGACAAAGTCATGTTTACTGCTGTGTAAAATCACCTTTTCCATTTAAACAACATTCAAAAAATGTTTGGGAACTCAGGATACTAATTCTTGAAACTTTGTTGATGGAATTCTTGATGGACAGCAGGGATCCTTAATCCTGTTCCTCGAGGGCCGGTATCCTGCCTGTTTTCCATCTCTCCTTGCTGCAATACACCTGATTCAAATGATCAGATAATCAGTCAGGTCTGCAGCAGCTAAATAAATTTCTGGCAGGACAACGGCCCTGGAGGAACAGGACTGAAGACACCTGATGGGAAGGTTCAGGTGTTCAACAGTCTGGGCGTCTCCATTATGGTATTTTACGCTTAATAATGCGTAACACATTTTCAATGGGAGACAGGTCTGGACTGCAGGCAGGCCAGTCAAATTCCCGCAATCTTTTACTGAAAAAAAAACCCAAAAAAACACCTTGCTTTTGTAACACATGCAGAAAGTGGTTTGGCATTGTCTTGCTGAAATAGACTACAGTCAGACACTGGCACAGATTTTCTGAAGTGTTCCTGAGCCAATGTGGTGATATCCTTTACACACCAATGCCAGTTTTAAATGCAGTACTGCCTGAGGGATCAAAGGACACGGTATTCAATATTCTCTGGACACAACAGCCATCTTTTAACAAAATGTAATTAAAGACTGCTGTTCAAGGACGACTTATTCTACAAGGTAGCCAGCATAATGTCAACAAAGCCATGCAGAACATGTGAAATGTCAGAGTGCACACCTCGATGATGCCCCTTCCTCAGCGGCAAGCAAGTGAGATGGTTTGACAAATCAATATCAGAACATGGATAGGGCTGCCAAGATATCGCTGGCACATGAGCCTCTTTGGTCTGTTGGTCTGAACGCACTACAGCTGTCACCAAGTTTCATCAACTTGGGGCAAAAGCAGGAAAAGGTGGAGATGGTTTTGGAAATGAGTGACTCAACTTGGTTAGACCACCATGGTTTGGTCCACAAGAAAACTACCCCAATCACTGATAGCCTTCAGCATATCTTGTTGAGATAGTAAGATAGCACTTGCCCAAGGCTAGGAAGAACCCATGTGTTTGGCCAAAAGGTCTCGAGTCAGCAAGACGAGCATACCTGTGGAGCTGAGTAAAAGCGCTACACTCAGACCTGATAGCTGGCTGGAAAACTATCATATGCCTCATGAAGTGAGTTGTAGGGGATTTGTTGGCTTCTCAAACTCTCACTTGCTCCAAAATATTTGAATGCACGTGGGATCGCAACGGAAAGCCCTTTGTCTGACACAGGAGGCAGAGAGACGGAGCTCCTGGCTGGGGCTGTTAAAGTAAGCATAGGATTTGGGAGTTGAATAAGTCAACAGCAAATGGGCGCAAGAGACATCCCTGCCATCGCTTCGAAAACAGAATGCATCATGGGGTTAAAGGGGCCAAATTTCAGAGATCGGTGATCCCCAACTGATGGCCCTGTGAGGTAGTTAGGAATGCCACCCCTGTCCTAAGTATGCTGGAAACACTTAAGCAGTACACTTGTGCATTGGTGAAGGTTTATCAGGGAGAAGTATTGGAGTGACTCTCCACTGGACACCCACCAAACCCATCCATAAATAACACTCATGAAAACCTGTGTAATTTACAATTAAAAAAATTAAACTATGCCTGGTTTGTCTTAATTTCGCATGTAGGCTGTAAGCAGTACGCTTGCACAAATCTGGTGATGAATCCAGTTATTGACGTGATTCGGGTCAGGCAACGCAATAGTATATATTAGAAAATAGGACTGCACGCAAAGATCCCCAAACACCAATAGTCTGCGCCACATGCTTGGGAAAACATTACTCAAATTCCAAAGCAGGGACATTGCTAGTGTAGGTTGTCAAGCCAAAGGGAATGTGCCTTTTTCCTGTTTTCGTCATTCTTTTTTCTTTTGTTAACTCATTCAATGCTATGCTACTCGCATCAAATAATTAAGGGGTTAATTTTTGCCTGTTCTATAAATTATAAAGGAGACAAATGCCTAGACGTTGGAAGTTGTACAAGTAGAGTATTTTTTCTGCTGTTCTGAAAACAGCTCTGGCAGTAAAGAGATAATATTCCGCCGAGATATTCATTTTGACTGTCAGTGTGCATTTCACAGAGTTCAGTGCAATTTCTTTTTCAATAAAAATAGTCATGCATAAAGTATTAGTAGATATAGGCAGATACAGGTTAATTAAAACAAAGAAAAACAATCAGGCTCTGTATCTGCACATTTCATGTCATATTAAATCCAATAACTATATTTTGTCTCTGTCATGCCAATCAATATGACATATGGCTGAGTACCTGTTAATGGACAGGGTGCAGTTGATGGCTGGCCGTTTGGTCTTGGGTATGGAGTAGAGAGGGTAACGATCCCCGTGGCGAATCATCACCTGGACAGACAGTAGCTTATAGTCTGCCGGACTGTGACCTGAAAGTGGACAATGATCAACATCACACAGTAAACTTCAACAAAGTGAATATTTACATAGTGAAGGTTTCAATTTTGAGGGGGGACAAGATGTATTAAATTGCCCAGTTATACAAACTTGTATAACCAAGAGTGTGTACAAAATTCAATTTAGTCTAGTTTATGTAGCAGTAATTATCAGGGGTTGTCTTACAAAATGACAACTCATTCACCACTAAATGTAAGCCTAGGGGTATTTTCTCAGAAATCATGCCATCAGAGAAGCAGCAAAGTACACGTGCGGCAGAATAAACAGTGAACTGGGTGCCTCAGTTAAAGTATGAGAGGTATGACATACCAGGACACAATACTTGAGCATAACAAAAAGATAGTTGACTATCATTTCTTATCTAAAGCTAAACATACGCACACAGAGAGGTCGGTTAGTGGTGTTGAATTGTGTTAGTGACGACTTTCATGGGGCACAACCCAATATATTGTCAGACTGTCAGTGCGAGCACCTTCCCAAGACTGTTCAGTATGGCTGGGGCTGTTGCAGTATCCATAGGCTTCAGATATAGGGTTGGGTTTCTGGATGTGGGGCACTGGCAACACTCGCTTTCTGGTCTTGCCCTGGGCCACCCGCACAGCTCCATCAGCAGCCTGGAGAGGTCTCTCCACCACAAGTGGAGTAGAGGGGATTAGATTAACTGCAAACACAAGACAGAAAGAACACATCAATTTGAGACAATTAAGGAAAGTGAAAATGAAGAAACCATTCAAAAAATAGTCAATAAATAATACAAAAATAAAGCAAATGCATGAATTTCATTGAAGAGTTTACATTTATTTACATGTCGACATCTGAACAAATTAAAACCCTCAACTGCAACCACCAAGTTGCCAGGACACCAATGATCCCCGTGAGAAAACCGATTAAGTTCCAGAGGCATTGTATGAATTGGAAAACTCATGCCAAAGGACTCCACTCCGGAGCAAAAGAAGCTAAACCGGCCCCATGCCTCTTTAGCCAGACAATGTTGAGATATAAATCACAAGAACACTGCATGTCAGAAAAAAAAAAGTTGTTGAGGCAATGGTTGAAATTATACAGAGAGAAAATGAATACATCTGTCAGTGCTGCAGCATGCCGATTGAAAATTGCAAAGATTCGAAAAAAGCATTTCAAGCCATGACGCGAGAGGTGTGCAATATGGACAAAAATGTATATCCCCATACACATAATTTTTGATGAAATGCATCCCAATACTGCATCTTCCCCTTAAAATTACATGGAATGAAGGGCAAATTTGTGGAATCTTTTCTCAGTATATTTATAAAATACAGTATTCATAAAACACACCATCCATCATCTGAACCGCTTATCCTCACATTAATTAAACTAAAAAACAACATCACAAATATACATAGGCCAAATGAATGCCATTGAACCACTTCACGGAATGCAGCAAAGTGCAAATAATTAAAATAAATACCAGACGTCAAGTAACATTCAATAAAAGTTCTAATATATAAACTGTTTAAACAGTTGAGTTGTAGGAACACAAAATGAAGGGAAGTGAGCAAGTAGATTTAGAAAAGAGACAAAGAAGAATATAGTCATAGTCGCGTTGTTGGATATGCGTGCCATGTTGGAAATTTTAACATTTTTCACATTGTGGCATGCATAAATTAATATGGCCAGCTCACATGGGCTTGTAAAACAGAAAGCATTCCCTCAGTTGTGGTGAAGAAAATCTAATGACAGATGGTTTACAGGTGCAAATGGTCTTTCTACTAAATCTGGTGTATGATTTGTCTTTTGATTTTGTGAATGGAGAGGTGCGACAAAAGATAATCTATTAATCTGTTATTACCTCGAAGAATCAATTATCAGATCAAAAATATCTTAATTCCCAGCCCGTTATTCAAAAACAAGACATTAGTTTGAATTGGCAATGTAGAAAATGCAAACAAATGAATTATGATTCAGTTATTGATTTGGGCCATAACATGTCATAAAATAAGATAACTATCAATGTATTAGGTAACCATTAGTTGTTGATTAACCGCTGTACCTGCACATTGTCCACATATGTAAAAATAATATATACGATATGCTGCTGTTATATTGTAGAATAGATGTTTCTAAGAAGTTTGTCGTAACTCACAACTCTACAGTACATGACGCAATGATTGCAACGATGACAAAGTCTATGAAAGCAAAAAAATGCACAATCAGTCTGAGCTGACTATTTTACAGTATTTACAAAAGTTGAAGAGAAAATACATTAAACATTACAGACTTGGCAACATCGCAAATTTCTATTTAAGTAATTTTAAGCAAATCAATTCAAAAGCAAATACAAAGTTAATGATAAAAAAATGTTCATTTTGGTTTTTATCTTGGACTAAGCGATGAGCAGCATCATTATTGTATCAGTGAGTAATTTGTAAAATACTATTATCATTATGTTTACTCCAAACTTACCCATGACGAGGGAGAAGAGAAAGCGTGCTGCAACAGCGGAGACCATTTTGTCGACTGCACACAGACTTGAGGCCCAGTTCCACACACTGTAGTCCATTCAGAACCACAGCCAGTCTCGCTCTAGATTCTGTGCTCCATACTCTGTCATCCCCGCCTACCAATTGACACACGCCTGCCTGAGCTAAACAAACTTTTGGAAACAGCTCTGTCCAGGAACATACACAAAAGGGCTTTTGTAAAGGACTGACGCACACTACGAATGGATAAAAATGAATTTGGAATAAAGCATAGAGCAATTCAAAACCCCACAAGACCATATCAGCAACCAAGTAGATTTTTTTTTTTTGTTTCGAAAACTTCCCATGTAGTTAGTATGACAAACACAGCATGAATCGAATTGTGCTCAAACAATTTCTGTGCAAGTAAAGACCAGTGTATTAGTCAGAATTAAAGAAGCCACGACAATGAAAAGCTGCAAGCTTGCACATGACCGTACTGAGCATGAGTGGTTTGGAAAATCGAGTGGACTATAAATATTTTATATTAATGAACTTTTAAGTATATAGGCGTACACTCTAATGGAACAAAATTCATTTCCGGTTTTCGCTTGTGTTTAGCCAGTATGATTTTCTCTCCAGAAACTTAGTTTACCTGTTATTTTGCTGTTCAAAGTCGAATGTTCTCTGCTTTAACACAGTTCCAGCCAGGCTTGTGTGAAAAGTGTAGTCGATCACATACGTACTGAATTGCGGAAGCGTTAATATGTATGTACCGTATTTTCCAGGCCATAGGGCGCTCTTTAAAGTCCCTAATCTTCCCCAAAACAAACAAAGCGCCTTGTAAAGCGACACGCCCATTATATGGACTAAGCATCACTCGCGACCATCAACCATTTTACTCATTGGGCTGTTCGGAGTGCATGTTAGCACACCCTGCTGGACAAAGCCTGAGTCATCTATGCTTCTAATTGACCGTGACTTATACATTATGTGACTATGGTGTTTGGGTGATGGTGTCGGAGAAAGCTGGACAAAAGGGCAGCTGTCCTCAATGTTGTAGTCTGTCTTATCATTTATGTTATTGCAAGCAAGAAACGTCCCAGGTTTAGACAACAGGCTGCAAAAAGCCCAGAGCACAACAGCACATCTCTCTAAACAGCCATATGATTGGCTGAGTCTGAGTGGCTCCCAAGAAGCCATTGCTATAATCTTTTTGTGTTATTTTATTTCTTTTGGGTATATAGATGGCATGAGAGATACATGTTTTGTGTTAATCTTATTTCTTTGTTTCATTGTTTGCTTGTATGCTGAGCTTTTTTTGGTTTTGATTTGAAACCATGACTCTAAGGAGTGTGGTGACCAGTGAAGTCCCTCCCCTGACGTTGTTTAGTAGGCTATTGCCAAGACACCTTTTATTGGTTAGAGTCATTATTAATGACAGTGACTCCTAATAGTTTCATGACATCAGTCAATGAAACGAGGTCATGCCTAGCGCGAACAACGTGCGCTAGTGCGAACGTGCTAGCGCGAGCAGCCGCTGGCGCCTTGTAATGCGGCGCGCCTAGTATATGCATTAAAGACGGAAATAGCACCCTCAACTGGTGTTGCGCCCTTTGAGGCAGCGCGTCGTATGGCCGTAAAAATACGTCAATCCCTGGTTTTTCAGAGTTAATTGGGACCAGAACGCCTCCGCGAAAATTGAAAAACCACTAAGAAGAGGTTGCCATTTTTTATTATTATTAGTAAAAATGTCATTTATTTTTTAAACATGTTATTTTGGGGTGATTTGCCCTTCTATTTCGCCGTTGCCACCCCCTCGACATCTAAATACTTGTTTCACAACAAATTTAACTTTGAAAATGCAAAATCAAGAATGAATGCCAAGCTGCAGGCTGCGAGAGGAACGTGATCTACAAACCCGTAAGCGGACGATTACTACGCAACGCTGGCTAATAACTATGTTAAAACGTGGAAAGTCCTGCCAGAGCTGACCAAGCCATCAGTCTGCACGTAGCAAAACCGAATACAAAGTGCTCTTGATAGCCCAACGCTACCACTGTAATCACACCTCCCCTTCCCCCCAGAGGGTGCGCCCCCTAATTTGAAAAACAACTGGTCGAAAGCATGGTGGGCACCATGCTTGCAAAGGCAGCGAATAATGTTGGAAACATTTGACTTGAGCTATGTGTGCTTTTTATTGCAGCAAATATCCTGCTGAGGCTGTCTGGCCTCACCTGTATAACGCTCAATAAGAAAAGGCTGTGAGAGAGCTGAAGGAAGTGCAATATTACTCTTGGGAAAACACCTATATGGACCAACCAAGCCGAACAGTTTATTTATGTTATGAAGTTCAATTTGATCATGTCTAAAATGTTGATATATTAAAGCTCTACAAAAGGGATTTTTTTCCAAATGTGCATGCCTGACTATGTGTTATCTTATTCAAGTTAAAATGTTAATATTCCAATTAGAGCAATTATAAAATACTAGCATTCCATTTGTGTCAGTAAAAGAAAGTCTCCCTACATGGTAAAACCATAACAAAAGCCACAAAGATTTGGCAGGCCTGGTACCTGAACCAGTCTATTTTCTTTCATAACCCTGAATATATTTGTACCTAAACAAACTAACAAAAGAAAAGTTTGAAAATCTCGACCAAAATACAGTCACCCACAGCCAAAGATACGTTCATCGCAAACTAATTAAGTTTACTGCAAACTAATTCATTTTACTGCAGATAGTGGCTGGAGGAAAAAGTTAAACTCTCCACACCAGTAATTCAAAAACAAAACAGTCAAAACATCTTTAAAACATAATGCACATTTTCTCGAGGAATATCCTATAACATGGATTCACCTTTCTGAATCAAACAGTCTGCTTCTTCGTTATATGTGTCATATTGTCTGCTTGACAGTCATATAGCTCTCATCTCATGCAGCGGCGATAGTCTCTATGTATGCAATTGCAGTTTCCTTGCATTCACTTTGGCTGGAAGGACTACTTGTCAATACAATGCCTAGTACCTACTGTAAATGAAATGCTGAACAATGACTCAATGGGGAAAACCTATTATTGTGCACAAAGGGGCATTCCACAGGAGATGTGGTTGAGCCAACACCAAGTGTTACGGAGCACCCAGAAATCCTCTCACAGTACTGGGTATTTTTAGGATGTCTCCAGGGGACTTGGCTTGAAAGGGGTCTCTTCAGCAAGCCAATAAGAGGATGTGTGGCTTTGAAAATAAACAAGGTAATTTGCTTTGTATTGGAAGACAATGGATAGTGAATGGGTGAATGAGCTGATCATTAGGGGCGAGCAATATGGGCTAAAAAATAAAAATCTCGATTATTTATACAAAAATTTGGCGATATTCTACATAAAATATTCTTGCGTCACAAAACAATTATTAATAGACAGCATCGAACAGTTCTTGTTTTAAATTGCTTCATACGTCTGATATGCTATGGTGAACTTCAAATTATGTCTAGACTTAAGAGTGATTTGGGGGGGATATTTATGTCCCTTTAAATGTCTCCTTTTATTCCATAATGACAGATATCATCATATTTTGAGCTGTAGTAAACACTAGTATACCAATGCCAACTAATAGCAGACTATCTACACATTAAGAAAATGTACACAAGGGTTAGGATTTGATAAGTCTAAACTTCATTTCACTCCTTCGAGCATGGAAAATTGATATCGGGTGCTCAGTGTCTATTTCTGTTTGTTTGTTGTTTTTGTGTCATTTGTTTTTTTGTTTTTTTTCTTTATGTTAATAATAAACATTTATTAATGCAATGGCAGAATATCATGAAAATGTCCAATATGGAATGAAAACCACATTTTTCAAATTTGAGAAATTCAAATCTCTCAAATGAGATCGAATGTGCATCATTAAATGCAGGAGATGAAGCAGAAATTAATGTTGAGAAAGCCTAGTAACAAACACTACTGTGTCAAGTTATGCAGGGAAGTTTTTCCTTAGTTTTTTTTTTTTTTTTTTTTTTTTAATATGATTCCCAGACCATTGATCAAGGACATCAGAGAAATGTCCTGCTATTTTTCTGCAATAACTGAGATTTGAATGAACAAGCAAATAGTGGGAATTGTTACAAATTATTTTGGCTTTAACTGAAATGTTGGAAAAGTATATGAATATTATGGATGAACTATTATTTTCTACACGTTTATATATCGCTCCCTATGAGTTAGTAAGAACACTTACAGAACTGGATGCTGAAACTGATGATGGCCAGTGCTGCTCCACTCACCACCACCAGGAGGAGGAAGCAGTTACGAGCCAACATCGTGTCAGGTGATTGGTCCACGCCCTTGACAGTCAGCCATGCAGCCTTTGGCCGGTACCTGCAGTCTGTGAACAATCACAGACAACACAGTCCTGAACAAACATTTCAAGGGAAAGTTTTCTATTAAGATCTAGAATCCAAAATTAATCTATTGCGGGAAACAAAAAACAGACTAGTGTAATGAACCGAAAACAGCGATAGCAAAAATATTTCAAATATTGCCACAGTCGGCCAGAATCCTCGCATTTCCAAAATGACAACTTTTCAGTAAATCCCCCCAAAAATGCCATTTGCTTGTGATACTAAACAACACATTGTTTAGTATCACATACTGTTATGTATCAAAATCAACTCGCCGCCGTCCCAAAATGTGTCCGCTACCCCATGAAAGTCTGCACTCTCGGTTACCAACGGAACAGACAAAAAGCTTTTGATACGTCATCAAAGCAAACAACTGTGTTACATCATCTTCCCAAACAATTTATCAAAGGTTTTACAGCCATGCATGATGCAATAAATAAAAAAATGGAATGACTAAGCAGCGTAATGGGCGGAAATAAATTTACACATACTTAACTGCCCACTTTCTTTTACACCAAAGCATTACAGCAATCCATTTTATTATCTATTTTTGTTCATTGTTGTCTTAAAAAAAAAAAGGGGGGGTGGAAAATTTGAGTGGATGCCAATCCAACTATAATCTCTCAAGAACATTTGTGCTATTTTGCCAGTAATACTTTGATTTGTCAGGAACAATAAACGGCACTAATATTTCAATTATATTTTCTTTCTATAATAACAGACAAAATCAATCGACATAATGAGCTGGCAAAAGTCATGCCGGGATTTTAGTCGGTTTTCACCATAAATGCAGATTGTGGAGGCCTGTTTTCCAACCTCAACAGTCACACATGCCATACTACTAAAAATAAATAGTCGGCACAAAAAAAAGAAGGTTGGAAATGATGCTGACACACAAAAAAAAAACTACAGTAAATGGAGGCCTAGACGAAAAAAAACCCTGCCATTAGTTGCTCTAAAGATAGCACAGGTCTCACTAAAGCGCCATAAAATGAAGCTTGCTTCTGACCAACCCCCTTCACTGACACACAAATATGGTGCTGGAAGATGCATCAACACGCATAGGTCGAAGAGCAAGTTATTTTACCGTAACGGCACAGTGGCTGACTGGTTAGCACGATGGCCTCACAGTGAGAGACAGCATTGGTTGTGGGTTCAATCCCGGCTCCGGCCTTCTTGTGTGGAGTTTGCATGTTCTCCCCGTGGCTGTGTCGGTTTCCTCCTACATTCCAAAAACATGCATGGCAGGCCGATTGAACACTCCAAATTGCCCCTAGGTATGAGTGTGAGCGTGGATGGTTGCTCGTCTCTGTGTGCCCTGCGATTGGCTGGCAACCAGTTCAGGGTGTCCCCCGCCTACTACCTGAAGATAGCTGGGATAGGCTCCAGCACCCCCCCCCGCGACCCGAGTGAGGAGAAGCGATATAGATAATGGATGGATGGATGGTATAAACACGGTCTAAAATGTTGTCCTTAATGAATGGGCAAGGTATCATGGCTCGGCCTGGATTTCACCCCAAGGTTTTGCACTGAAATGTAATATCAGCCCAGTGGCCAACTTCACAAATTAATTGGGAATAGAATACAGCATGAAACCCCGTGGAGGAAAAGTACTTTGGAATTCTGCTCAAAGTAGGTACATCATGATCAATGCCAGGTTTCTTGAGCAAGGGTTGTATTTGGGCTGGTTGATTATGAAAAAAAAGATTAATCATGATTAGTTTAGTAGTAATTGCAACCACGATTTTTCAAAACAATTATTTTTGATCACAAAACAAAAAGATGTATAATTGGCAACTATATTAGGACAAATCAAATTTATTTAAAAAAAAAAACTGGTGAAAATGGATACATTTGAGTATGGTTTCCTTGTATAAAGAAAGTGTGTTAGAGTTTACTTGCTATGCATTTATACATTGCTACAGAACTGTTGTAACATTATATATAATATAACATATTATATAAACAATTTCAATAGAAAACTCAAATTTGAACTGAAGTACACGCAGTATTGTATCAAGCATTGTAAAATGAGCACTATTTTAATTATCTATAACCCGTTGGATCCATTGAAAATGGTCATTCTATTGTTAATTGTCTAAGTTTTTCTCTGCGTAATAACATTTCTGTAAATATTTTGAGTCTATTTTGTGCAATTATATCTCTGCACATCTCAGCAGGTACGTGCAGTTTGTGCAAGACTGCCAAGTGAAGTGAATATGGCATCGTAGTTAACAATTGCCGTTTGCTTGTTAAGCAGCTAAATGCTACCTAGCAAGAAACGTTAAGCTCGTTAATGCAAGCAAATACTAACAATGTGGCCACAGTTATTTTAGCGAACATCACTCAATACAAAAGGAATAATTGTCGCGTGTCTTTTTAACTGGATGCGTGGAAGCCGACCTGCCCGATCGCACGTTTTAGAACTCCAGATAAATTGCGGAGGTCAATCGTTTTAAATGCTACACAAATGATATGATCAATGCAGAAGAAGCGCCCAACGCTTGCACATATATATGTAAAATAAAGGCTTCGAATCTTACCGGCAAAAACTGGACGACTTCCCCACAAGGAAACTGAACTGCTCTACTTTATACACAGTCGAGGTTTCTCAGTCTCCGACCGCAAATTGTGTGAAGTCGCCGGCAAAGAGGCGCTGCACTTCCGACTAACGTTTTCAAACGTAATAGTAAAACCGGATGTACAGATTATGTAACTATTATTATTATTATTATTATTATTATTATTATTATTATTATTATTATTATTATTATTCATCCTTTTTCTGTAGTATTAGTACGAGTAGTAGTCCAAACAACAATACATTAGTAGTAGCAATAAGTGCTATTTTCTACTACCTTCGAGAATTCGAAATTGGATTGAAGGCATTTTTTTAGTCTGAATAAATTTCAACTTTGTTGTCATCGCAAAGACTACAAGCTACGAAGACAACGAAAATGCAGTTATTAAAGTTATAAAGCAGGATATTTATTTTAAAATAAAATGAAGTATATTTCAATAAAGACAAATACGACGAGCTCCAACTTATAAATGGTAGATGGTTTAACGTCTTTTAAAGTACGTTTAATTTGATGTTTCAATTGAAGCAATTAATGACACGATTGATTTTTGCCCTCAAAATTTCAGAGCTCCTTGTCATGTTTTCTCTTTTAAAACATTGACATCCCTAATAATAATAATAATAATAATAATAATAATAAAACATTGACATCCCTAATAATAATAATAATAATAAAACATTGACATCCCTAATAATAATAATAATAATAATAATAATAATAATAATAATAATAATAATAATAATAATAATAATAATAATAATAATAATAATAATAATAATAATGGGCGGCACGGTGCCGACTGGTTAGCACGATGGCCTCACAGTGAGAGACAGCATCGGGCGTGGGTTCGATCCCGGCTCCGGCCATCCTGTGTGGAGTTTGCATGTTCTCCCCGTGCTTGCGTGGGTTTCCTCCGGGTACTCCGGTTTCCTCCCACATTCCAAAAACATGCATGGCAGGCCGATTGAACACTCTAAATTGCCCCTAGGTATGAGTGTGAGCGCGGATGGTTGTTCGTCTCTGTGTGCCCTGCGATTGGCTGGCAACCAGTTCAGGGTGTCCCCTGCCTACTGCCCGAAGATTGCTGGGATAGGCTCCAGCACCCCCCGCGACCCTAGTGAGGAAAAGCGGTACAGAGAATGGATGGATGGATAATAATAATAATAATAATAATCAAATCTCCCTTGACAGATTAAGGATACGCGTATATTTACTGTATTTAATTGTCCGGTTTTAGAGAATAGAAATCGAACGACTATGGAAGAATATATTGCTTTTATTTTGTAAGCTTAATATCCGGTCTTGGTATATTTTGTTCTTTTTTTTTTTTTTTTTTGCATTGTCTGCAGATCTAGTAGTTGTACTAACGCTATAAGCAAACTTCAAGCCCATCCCACCATCTAGTGGAGCATTGCAAGCAATGTACGTGATACCTTCACAGCGTCACGTGACAAAACGTAGCTCATTACGTCCAACAAATATGCCGTTTGCCTAATTGCTCAAGTATTAACGTTTTCGAAAAACATTTTAGGAAGCACATCATTGGTCGGTCGATCGGTCCTCTCTCTCTCTCTCTCTCTCACTCTCTCTCTCTCTCTCTCTCTTGCTCTGTCTCTCTTTCTCTCTCTCTCTCTCTTTCTCTCTCTCTCTCTCCCTCTCCTGTAAACAGAAATAATGCTGAAAATCATCAAATTGAAGACAAGGCAACAGAGGGATTTCACTATACATCACACATAAAGACGTGGAACATGGGGTTCCATTTGGGTCAAAAATATGTTGTGGCCCCTGTCTCTGTACTTCTAACATAAACACATAACATTGACATAGACACTTACGTTGACATCTCACGACACAGCACTTTGTCAAATAACACAACATAATTTTGGCAGAAAAGGATCTCCATAAAAATGGAACCCCATAGGAAATCGTCTAAGATCAACATCACAAACAGGAATGCTAACAAATTAAGAGCTTTAGTTACTTGGAGCGACTCTGCGTCACTTGCTAGCTAGCAGTAGTAACCAAACACACCTTGCATTGTTCACAATTGAGCAGTTAGTCAACATTTCAAGACATAGAGGTTAATTAAAAACCAAAGCAGCCATTTGTTTCACACTATTTTCTGGCTTTCGAAACTGTCATTAACTCAGTGTTGATTGGGCCCCATAGTGGGGTGTGTTATAGCGACCCCATCTCTTGCGTTGTGCTCCCCCGTGTCATAAAAGAGGCCATTAGAAACGCCATCACTTTTCTCTCCCTTTCGACATCCCTGTGCAGATGTCATTATTGATGATTAAACAAGGAGTGCCACAAGTCGCTCGAGGCGTTTGGTAGGTCATTGTCTTCAGATAACTCCTTTCATGCAGTAATTTCTGCAGGACGGGCGGTCATATGAGCTGATCTGTGAACGTGCAACCATTTACTCAAATCTTTTCGGGAATAGAAGTCATGGGATCGGCTGAGACAGGAAGAGTGATTAGGAATAATGCATTTGCATTTGCACCTTTGTTGGCATGTGACTTCTTTCACACAAATAATATTATAATGAGGCCCTCCACCTGAAAAATCTTTCTCAGACACGCCTCCACTTTATTAAAAAAATAAAAAGCACTCAACAGAGCGCAGACCTCCATCAGTCCTAAACATTGTCATCTAACTTGTAACATGTTGCTCTTTTCACTGAACTTGTTGATCAAAATATATAAATTACAGAGCTGAGCACTCCCCCGCCCTCCGGCCGCGACCGAGCCTGGCGGCCTCAACCCACCAGCCTTATTCATAAAAATTGTTGGCCCCCGAACCTGTTACGCCAAAAAATAAATAAATAAAAAATAAAAAGCGTCCGTGCCGGGCGCCACCGCAGACGAGATGCTAACGGCAGAGGTTTATTTAGGTTTATTTAAAGATCAATTTTGGCTAATTTACCATTAAAATCCGCTCACCACATTATGAGCTTATTATGGGGGTAAGTGTTTTGTCAAACCTAAGTGGGTTAAAGGTTTGACTGCCCCTCTGTTCTCTCTGTCTGTTTGTTGGTGTCCTTCTCCTCCTTCTTCATCCCCCTTTTCTTCTTCTTCTTCTTCTTCTTCCCCACGAAGGTGCCCAATGCAAGTAAGTACGCACAGTTGGTAGTGCTGCGTTTGACACGCTCTGAGATCATTTTTGTCATTTGTGGCGTTCTGGATACAGGATTTAAAAAAACGGTTCACATTGCCCAAAAAGGTTGAAAACATGCAAAAATAATCGGTAGATAATTGCGATAAAGTAAACTACATCTATTCAAATCAGACACACACACACACACACAGCGTGGTGATTGGTGAACACTGATATTTATTTTTTTTGACTGCGTGCCTGCACGTGATGTAGAACCAGCAAGCATGTTCTTGACGCCAAATGGAAGTCCCCAACGACTCAGACAGACTGACCCGGCCTGAAATATTGACGTTATAATGACTGATGGATTGATGTACCCAGCCCACCACTGTTGTTTCATTTTATGGTTTGTTTTCTTGCGTTCTGTGTTCATGTTCTGTCGTCCTCGTTTGTTTTTCCTTTTTAGTTCTCTGTTCTCTGTTAGTCTATGTTGGATTGCAATACAATACAACTTTATTTATATGGTGCGCTTTCCAGACCTCCACTCCACCCTCTGGCCAATCATTGAACACCCAAGCACATATTTACCTGTGTGTCTTCCAGCCTCTTCACCCTGCGTCACCCTTGGTGGGTTTAAGAAAGCGTCAGCCAACACTCCAGCTTTGAGCCTCCACTTGGTTCCCAAAGCCAGACAAGGACTTGTCTCTGAAATTTTGGTGCAATAAGATTTTTTTTTTTAAACTTCCTTGATATAACCACGGCGGCATGGTGGCCGTCTAGTTAGCACGATGGCCTCACAGTTCAGAGGCCACGGGATCGATTCCGGCTCCGGCCTCCCTGTGTGGAGTTTGCATGTTCTTCTCGTGTCTGTGTGGGTTTTCTCTGGGTACGCTGGTTTCCTCCCACATTCCAAAAACATGCATGGTAGGTTAACTGAACACTCCAAATTGGCCCTAGGTGTGAGTGTGAGTGCGTATGGTTGTTTGTCTGTGTGCCCTGCGATTAGCTGGCATACAGTTCAGGGTGTACCCCGCCTACTGCCAAAAGACAGCTGGGATAGGCTCCAGCACACTAGCAACCGTGTGAGGAGAAGCGACTCAATGACCTCTGAACTGTGAGGCCATCGTGCTAACCAATCGGTCACCGTGCCGACGAGGTTATATCAAGGAAGTTTAAAAAAACAAAAACTTTTATTGCACCAAAGTTTTAGAGACGAATCCTTGTCTGGCTTTGGGAACAAAGTGGAGGCTCAAAGCTGGAGTGTTGAATGACACTTTCTTAAACCTACCAAGGGTGACACAGGGTGAAGAGGCTGGAAGCCACACAGGTAAATATGTGCTTGGGTGTTCAATGATTGGCCAGAGGGAGGAGTGGAGGTCTGGAAAGCGCTTTGTTACAGCTCGAGCTGTTGTGAAATGCACCATATAAATAAAGTTGTTTTTTATTGTATTGCAATCCAAAATCTGAGTCCAAATTTTAAAACAGGTCCAAAAACAGTAATCTGGTGTCTATTAGTCCAAAATTAAAATCCAGTTCCCAATTTCCAATTTCTAACAAGTAAGACAAGAGGGACTTACAAAATAGGGCAGGCAGACAGAGAGAACAGGCAGGGTCAGAAATGAAGCAGGCCAAAAAAAGAGCCAGATGCAGATCCAGATCCAGATTCAGATTCAGATTCAGACTGGCAATTGCCACAAAACTCAAGAACCAATTTGACTCTGACGAGAACAGCAGAGCTGGTTCAATAGAGCAGGTAACACATGAAACCAATCAGACTTCTAACGAGGTATGGTATTTCATTTTGCGCCATCTTGTATCATTGTAAACCAAGGTCCCTCTGTCTGTGACTAACCATAAATGGGCCCAGATGAATAGCACTCTTCTTGAAAAAAAGAAGAGTCAACAAGTGTATTGACCCCTGGAAAACCTAATTCTCTCATACAATGAGGCACTACTTGATAAGAAACTGCAGCATATGATCCTGCCTGTTTAATAAGATGCTGTCATATTTAAATTAGGACTTGTACGTAAGGATTTGTGTCATGCCCAAATTGGAAAACTCATGTCTCCAGGGTCATGAGTTTTGGAAGTAACTGTGGGCAGTGTTTACGTTCATCAAAAGCATCAATCACTTTATTCTAGCTATTATTCCTCCCAAATTCATTAGTGTCAAAGACCAAAGAATGGTTAAAAATTCAATTAATGTCCCATTTTATGTGGGGCCTTAAGATTTCAAATGTGTTTTCCCTCCAAGTCATTTCAAAAGACCTAAGGATACTTCAGAGTCATTATCATACCTTTTCCGTGTTTGGGCTATGACAGCATATGGCGGCATGATAACTTCTAGTGGCTAGGCTAAGGCATAGCGATAACATTGACAGTATCAGATTCTTTCGAATGCACTCGCTGTCTCCTGAAAATATGTTAAGTTACCGTGATTGACATATTGCCTTTCTAATTGTTCCAATTAACCAAGGGTTGGCAAAGCGAACAAAGCACTAATGAGCCATTTGCTGTTTCACAGTACATGCCGGTCCATGAGTGACAGCTTTGTGCATGGCTTCTTTTGTGACACTTAATTCAACATTGTCTATCGAACAGCAAAAAAACCCAAAAAAAAACAACTGGCAGCGCAGGGGTGAAGAGTTCTATTCCGGCCCCGGCCCTCCTGTGTGCAGTTTGCATGTTCTCTCCGTGTCTGCGTGGGTTTTCTGCAAGCACTCCAGTTTCCTCCCACATTCCAAAAACATGCATGGCTGGTTGATTGAACATTCTAAATTGGCCCTAGGTATGAGTGTGAGCGTGGATGGTTGTTTGTCTATGTATTCCCTGCAATTTGCTGGGAACCAGTTCAGGGTGTACCCCTCCTACTGCCAGAAGATAGCTGGGATAGGCTCCAGCACGCCTGTGACCCTCATGAGGAGAAGCGGTTCAGATAATGGATGAATGGAAAAAACACAACTGTAACAAATTGCTGTATCGAAAGAGTGAATAAAATTGAATATAAAGTCTTTATTGTCATGTTCTGTCGTGTAAATGCAGCAATTTTTCACGTAGGGCCCCAATCTGGCCAAGGGCAGCCCCAGGGATATACCAAAATGCTGTACATGCAATAATAAAAGCACATTTTACATATCCGTTACACTGGTATGTGAGCAAATGTTTTTATCAATTATAAGGAGTTGCAATTCTGCAGAATTTTCAACTGAAGGAATCCAGTTGGCAAAGTAAATGCACTAGTTATCTTGACCCTTAACTAGAGCAGTTATACATCCATGCATACGTTACAAAAACAACTTGTCTGTCTTAAAACAAGAGAGGTCAAACGCGCACCTTTTGGCATTCTTCCAGCAGGCAGACGAACTTTGCCCTGCAAAATAAAAGCACAATTCACGTGAAGAAATGTGATGGGCGGGGCTAGGGAAGCCCTGAACCAATCACCGCCTTTGTGTTGGTATCCCATTCAACGAGAGACAGTCGACTTCATCCACGGGTGTCAGTCAGGCCGTGCTGTGTCCATCGGGTGCTGTCCAGCGCGAGCGGCTTGAATTTAACCGTGAGCCAGGATGACGAATTAAGAATTTTACCGCTTGTGAAGGTGGCGACGCAATCCTGTCGCTCTGACATCGATTTATGTCACCGGAAGACAGCGCTAGCTTTACAAGCTAGCTAGCAAGTGGAGCTATTGCATGCCGTCGATATTTCGCCGCCACTGACCTCTACTACAACACAGACGCGCTGAGTATTGTTAGTGCGGCGTCTATTGGCCCATCTTTTCTGTTTCAGTCCGACTCCAGTTGTCCCCCGCGTGGTTGCCCGCTGACGGTTCCCGAATATGAGACACGATGAGTCAAAGAGATACCCTCGTTCATCTGTTTGCAGGAGGGTGAGTACAGTGTATTCTCATTCTATCTACAGCGAGAGCGATCGCTAGCAGCACGCCATCGTCCGTCATCGCTTGCCCTCGCAGATCCAAACCAGTTTGATGACTGTTTTGTTGCGGTTCACTTGCTTGATAGTGATCCCTTCACTTCGCCCATGTGTCAACTTGCTTCTCTCGGCCATGCTTTTGCATCAACCTAACATCAAGCAACAACAAGCATTACGTTTCAATGACATTTCAATGTTTCGCTGGAACGTCATGTTGTGGTGGACGTATGAAGGGGTGGGGGGTTCGCCTTCGCGGACTCTTTTAAATCGACGTGAAATATAAATCTCTATGTAACTGTCAAGTGCATTTTTGTTGCGTGTGGCTTCCGCTTAAAGTGTCAAAAAGTACGTAGGTTGGTAATATGCGGCTGATGTAACACGTGCGGCCACGCTGTTCTTTCAAAGTGAAACAATAAAATAATAAAGTCTTATATGCTATCGAATTCTTTACAATTGACAAATTTATTAAAAAGCGGCTATGCTGCCATTAGTGCTACTTTATTTTGAAACAATGCATTTTGCTCAATGCAAAGCTCATTTTAAAGTTACCAGATACAAATCATTTGAGATTTTCTTTATGAATACGTTGCTTTTTCTGAGGCTTGTACAGGAAAACCACAACATTTTGGTGACAACTCTTATCTTTGGTGTTGAGAATGACCCCCTGACTAAAGATAACGATAACATGCTGTCTATATGACCTGACCCAGTGGTTTGTCTTAGATTTGTGTCGCATGTGTAATCTTTTCAGATAATTTGCTCTATAACAGTCTGAACAATGTGGCTTAAAAGACACACTTTTCTTTGTCAGAAAAATATGATTTCCAAATATTTAATGCATTCCTCCTGGTCTCCATTTTGTGAAAATTTGTAATATTATTTATTACAAATTAACAATTCCAACGTTTAATAAATTAAGATCAATAGATGAACACAATGAATGCTTACCAACAAAATTATTACTGAAAATAATTAGTGTGATTCTTGCACACAAAAATGAGTACTGGTAAATGAACAGAAATTTACCTGCACACTCAATTGCCAGTGTCTAGTGATCCCATTCTCAAGCTTGACAATGAAAAAAAAGACAAAAAATATCTGCTGTTTGCACTTTCCTAAATCTATTATACCACTGTGACATTGAATAGAAGCGCTTGTTATCATTTCCCAAGAAAACAGAAAACATTCCGATTCTCTTGCCTGGGCTAGCCTGCATGCTATAGATCGTTGGAATTCCGTTAAGACAGTGGTAATATTATGCAACATTGTATGTTCTGTTATTGGCTGGTGTCCACTCCAGGGTGAACCCTGCCTTTTGTCTAAAGTCAGTTGGAATAGGGTGCGACCAGGTGTCACTATCAAATATTTTCAGTGTTGATTATTATTTCAATTATTCCATTGATTAATCCAATCATCCGATAACAATTTTGCATCAAATGTCAGTAAATTTTAAAATTACGTTTTATTAACCGATGATTGTTGTTTATTTGGCATTGTTTAATGATTAAACAAAACCAAATAAACAGCAATTGAGTAATTTCCCATGAGAGGGAGTGATTTTGTCCTGTCCGTTTTTGAAACTGTGATCTTCCTATGTATTGATGAGTGTGAAGGCCTGCTAATTTTTTTTTATACACATCTGAGTCTATTTTAGGCTTCGCTACATGTCAATTACTGCTTATTTATACTAAGGATGGAAGTAATGTTTATATTTGTTATAGATAAAACTGATTGGAATATGTTTCCCTAAACTGAATATATGATTTATTTATTGGTATGGCCTGTAACATGGCAGAGAATAGGCAAATATGTTTAACATAGCTTTCCAATGTAAAAGCAGTTATTTGCTAATGAATGGATGGTCAAATGATATAAGTATATTAATTGGATGATTTATTAATCGTCAATTAATAAATTAATTGTAACACACTTATCGCAACTCAAGCATGACCCTAATGAAGACCTGCAGTATAGAAACTTGATGCTCGGTATTCCCATTATTATCGTAATGGCGGCTGAAAAAGGTTACAGTCGAATCTAGCGAGACGCCGTCTATGAAGTAACCACATATCTAATTCAAAACCTTTTTCTTTTTGCCTTTTTTTTTAATACCAGATGTGGTGGCACGGTAGGTGCCATATTGACATGCCCCTTGGAAGTAGTGAAGACGCGTCTGCAGTCATCATCCATCAGTCTGTATGTTTCTGAGGTTCAACTGAGTACCGTCAATGGTGCCAGTGTGGCCCGGATGTCTCCGCCTGGTCCCCTACACTGTCTCAAGTGAGTCCTTAATAAGATGTCTAATATGTTGGATTTATGTATGGCTCAATCCACTAATTTGAGTACTCGAGGCACTTTTTTCATCTGCCAGTAATGTATGTTAAATGCAATGTAATACCGTATTTTCATAAGTCGTGAAACCTCATAAAGCGGGTCGCGCCCTATGTGTGTGCCGCTGGACTGACTGGGACCATTTCCTGCGGACACGTTTATATAGAGGAAAGGCGGATGTTAAATGGTGAATGTTGGGCGTGAAAGACGACCCAAAAGGCACGCCCCCAGTAGGAAACAAGGCGAGCTGGCCTGAGTTGGAAGATCAACTCTAGCATTGGATAAATGATCAAATAACTGCCTGGAGAAGCGTCTCTACAGACACTATTCAACAGAGGGCAATAACGCTCGCAAAAGAAAAGAAAATTGAATATTTTCAAGGATGTCCGTCTTGGTGCTTTTGTTTTAATCAAACGGTGCCATCTATCCATCCGGGCAAAGACGAGCGTGGTGCAGCAACTTCTGGCGGATTACAACAAAAAGGTGGTTCTCTTCCTCTTGTACTCCAGTAAAAAGATTGCAGACAAACATATCCAGCCCAACCACATCACCAACTTGGACGAGGTGCTGCGCACTTTCGACATCCCCATAGACCACGATGTGGAGAAGAAGGGGACCAGCACAGGAGTCATACGCACAACGATGCATGAGAAGTTAGCATTTAATGTTGCGCTTGCTTGCCATGGTAATGGACAGTAACTGGCACCCATGGTGATTTTTGTCTTAGAGAAAGAAGATGCTTAAAGCAAAGTTTCCAGCCGGTGTCATCATGTGTACCAGAATTATTATCTTTGTTACAAAATGCAATCTCTTATAGGGTGGCGACAACGTGCATTTAAAATGTCGAAACCTTTTGTGCCCATTAATATCATATCATATATCATATCATACCACGATTGTTGAGCTGCAGTGTTTCACCGCAACGCAATCGACCTCACATTGATGAACAAATTGCAGCCCATCTCTTCTACACTCCTTTATAAAGAGAAATTCTACTTAATTCTGCTGAATGAAACATAACATATTTATAATCGTTGTTTTGCCAATGTAAGTCGTTCACTCATGAGACGTTCAACCCATTATCCTCGGTAACATACTTTTCAGAACGTGCAAAATAAAAAGGTGGGCAGCAAGTTTGCAATGTCATTTGTTCTATTTTATGAACCCATCTACTTTTTTTTAATGAAGAGTGTACACTTTGCTATTGAAAGGTTTGTTCATAGAAAGCTCTATGTTAGTTTATTCACACAAAGCTTGGCGATACCTCTCTATCGCTGGCAAATATACATAGTTTGATGAGACCAATGGATACATGAAGCAGAACTTGACAATCTGACACAAGCAGAAATATGCATGCTCCTCAGTAAAAGGTAATGCTATCAAATATGGATGCAATCTGTAGTGTCACACTTCTTTTTCTGTGTCCATGTTATTTTCAGATTAATATTAGAGAAGGAAGGACCCCGCTCACTCTTCAGAGGCTTGGGACCAAATTTGGTGGGTGTGGCACCTTCCAGGTGAGTTGATAACAACTTTGGGTGCAGTGATCGATTGCCCAGGATTGGGATCGATGCAGTTTTCCTTAATTTGGATTTGTTTGTCCTAATTTTCGTCAGGCTTTTTCTTTCTGGAGCTTACTCCAACAACATGGAGCAAATTAAGTTTACCGTTAAAAGGTGGCAAGGTCTCAGTTAGTATTGTGAAGGCTGTTTGTTTACCTTTGTGCTGTCGACTCACTAGCCAATGTTGACACTAGCTGGTTTGGTAGATTAAGGGCATGTACACATGTGGGTCTTTTCACTTGAGTATATGGATATGATGAAATTGAATGTGGCTCATGAGAAAATACTGGAAATAAATTTCAGAATATGGGCTCTTAAACCTTCAGGGTAAATTGAGACGTAATGCATTATCATGCACTTGTTGGAGGCGCATATCGTTGAATGAGACTAATAGAATTTCCGCAGAATAATTGCCTAAATCAAACTGTTTTACTATGTAGTGATGTCAGATACACTCAACCTTTTTGTTTTGTGTCAACAGAGCCATATACTTTGCTGCTTACTCCACAGCCAAAGAGAAATTGAACAATGTACTGGAACCTGACTCCACGCAGGTTCACATGGTATCAGCTGGAATGGCAGGTATATGGGCAAGCTCACTCATCCTCACTTGCTAATGCTTTTTTTTTCAACCCAGTGACCTTTTCTAGACTACTGTACGCACCAAAAATGAATTGCAGGGAAATGTCGACTCTGCTTGTACCATATGGGTAAGGTTAGAAAACTAGTCGAGATTAGACTCACGGAGCTGCCAAATGTTACGGTTTGTCCATATGTTCTTATGGGAATCGCTCAATGCTAAATCGTTTGATCGTTACGGTTATTTATCTGGCACCTTTTCTTCATGTCCTACGTGTGCGGGTTGTCTCAGATATATTGTCTGCAGTGAGACTGTGAAAAGGCCACAGTCAGTTGTGGTACACCAAAGACGACAGTAGCCGATGTTTAGGTTGTGTTTTTTTTTTTTACATGTATCAGATGTTTGTCATCATATGAATGAATAACATGACATTTTTCATATTGCTTATTTAACTTGTTCGCTGGCTCATTGCAGGCATAAGACACATCTTATTGTTTTACTTACCAAATTGTTGAAGTTTCAGTACAATGAAGGCTAAAGACGTCAAAGATCCATTTTTTTTACTCTGTTAATATTGAATGAGTTAATTGGCCAATTATGGCCCTTCAAACATCAGCCAAAATAATATAAAGAAATAAATAAACTCATCCCGTTATGCTCACATGCGCATACAAAATTTGACCTCTGCATTTGACCCATCACAGCAAACACACTGTTAATGGCACCCGCTGGAGCTTAAACGCCCGGGGGGCGCAATTAGGGTTATCAATGTCTTGTAAGGACACCATAGCCGTGGTGGTCTTGAACCAGAGTTCCCCGTGGTAGGGGGCAGTCTTAACAACTTGCCCATAGCTGCCCAATTGACTGATATTAGATTTTTTTTTAAACAGCAGTTGTACACAAATAACACTGCTATCATTATTAATTAAAAATCAATCTACACCATGCAAAGACATTTTTTGAGAAGGCCATTCTGTAGACTTGTCATTCACATCAAAGCAAGTCTTAATTTTTACAAACAATGCTTACCTTAGGTGAACAATGCAAGTTGTTCAAGAAATTGATCTGGATGTCACTGTTTTACACACATCCCGAAGTCACAGTATGTTTAAGAAATGTTAATATATTTCTCCACCCTTGATCCAAACCAATTAATCCTCATTGCAACATAAATAGAATGTGACAAAAACTATTGGCCGGTAAATCAGACACACGTATCACAAGGATTAATGCCCTTATAAATTCATTAATTTACCATGCAACACATTCTAGGAACCAGAAGGGAATTATTATTATTATTATTTTTTTTTTTTTAACCATTACTTATTTACATTTGAGCCCTGCTATTTGCTGTGAATAGGGACCAGGTACTGGATGGTACCAATTTAATGTACTTTTGTGTATGTGTTTATTGTAATGAATATTAATTTCTTTAATAATATTTTTTGTCTTTTATTTAATGTTTGTTATTCTAAATGTATACTTTGACAAATAACAAATACAACAAAGCCTCATAAATTTAAAACCAATGAGCCAAAGAGGATGGTGCAAAAATGAGAATAACATAAGTAAGAAAGTATAATTATTTCAAACAGTAAACAACAAGAATTACAAAATGCAAAATGATTTGCAATGAACTGCGCAAGGTACGAACTACAAAGTTAAGCAGCAATATAATGAACGAAGATAAAAATTGTATTAGTATTATGAGTACAAGAAGCGGTGCTGAGCACTCACAAATTTGGTAGACATTTTTCTGTGACGCATATAATATTGCAAGAATGTTTATCTACCCCAATCCAGCTGGGACGTTACAATGTGGGTCATTCATGGTGCTGGAGCTCCAGTCTGAATGTCAGCTGTCTGTGTAAAGCTGAATCTCACAGGTACACTACAGTGCCATTTTTAGCACCGCATGACTCAGACCTTTGCGGGCAAGGTCAGTATTATTCACACTGGCTCCTCAGTTGCAAGGAATTTGACTAACTGCATTGAGACCTAAGTGGGCTGCAGTGACTGCTGATAGGGTGATGCCCACCCATCCATTTTCAATACCACGTGTCCTCTTTAGTCCACTAGGTGAGCTGGAAACTATTTCAGTTGACTTGGGCCTGAGGCAGGGTACACCCGAGACCAGGGGTGGGCAAACATTTTGGTTGGCGGGCCACAATGGGTTCGAAAATATGACAGAAGGGAAGGAGAAGATGGATGGAGTGTTTTGGTAACCTCACCTCATCGGAGAAAAAAAATACATTTAATTTTAAATGAAAGTGAACAAAAGCATTACAGCAATATATGTCTTTGAAAAACCACAGTATTTAGAAAATAAAACATTAACAAGGTTTATTCATTTCATTTTTTTTCAAGTTTAACGGGTTGCATGTGGCCACCTGGGCCGTAGTTTGCCCACGCCTGCCTGAGACTGTCTGCCAGTCAATCACACTAGGGTGATTTTAATAGACAATTACAGTACTAGTATTTATTTTTGTCTGTGAAATTAAGCCAAATACCACTCCACAGCATCCTTTTCAAGTTTTTGTCAAATTTTTGCCTTTGTTCATACCTTTTTTCACATTTGTTAAAAACTAGGGTTAGACTTTCGGCCAGGCCGATTTTCAGAGTCAATATTCATTAACACGCCTTTTTTTTCTTCCATATCTGACCGCGGATAATAAATCAATTAAATAGTGTGTTAACTTCAAGAAACTATTGATTTAAAATTTCAGTTTAGGCTATGAAATGCTGCTGACCCGTTTGAACACTGCACCTTTTGTTTTATATGAAATCTAAACAAAGAAAGTTCACATTTATGTCATTTTCTTATTTTGGAGAACTTTGTTTAATGTAGAAAACTATAGGTAGCCATTTTTTAAGTTTTCATTTAACTTTTAAAAACATGCTGAAGACCTTGGGAGTTCACTGGACTTTGTTAGAAGTTTTACAACATAGGATACAACATGGATATTGTCAGAAATATAATAATAATGCCTTTATTAGTCCCACAATGGGGAAATTCGAGATTCGAACCCAGGCCTCCTGGGGAGACTGGGTCCTGAACGCGGCGCCTTAGACCACTCGGCCATCCGGGCAGCCACGAGATTCGAACCCAGGCCTCCTGGGGAGACTGGGTCCGGAACGCGGCGCCTTAGACCACTCGGCCATCCTGGCAGATATTATAATGATAATAATAATAATACTTGATGACAACATGATGCAAGTCTGAAAATTGTTCAACGTAATCTAATCCATCCGTCCATTATCTGTTCCGCTTTTCCTCACAAGGGTCGCGTGGGTGCTGGAGCCTATCCCAGCTATCTTCGGGCAGTAGGCGGGGGACACCCTGAACTAGTTGCCAGCCAATCACGGGGCACACATAGACGAACAACCATCCGCGCTCACCCTCATATCTAGGGGCAATTTAGAGTGTCCAATCAACCTTTTTGGAATGCAGGAGGAAACCGGAGTACCCAGAGGAAAGCCACGCAGGCACAGGGAGCACATTCAAACTCCACACAGGAAGGCCGGAGCTGGAATAAAACCCTGCACTTCTGTATTGTGAGGCAATCATGCTAACCAGTCATCTACCACGCCGCCTTATAATATTATTTTTATTTCTTTTCGACTTTGACGTCAATATTTTCCTTTTTACTGTAAAAGAATAATGGCTCAAATTATAGGTTATCGATTATAATAATCTGTATCGTATTGGCACTAAAAAAAAACATATCAGTGTAGCTCTATTAAAAACTACTGTCATTATTAAAGTTGTTTTTTTGACAACCTATTTGGTCACTGGCTGCATATCCATTTCTTCTCAAGCATTTTTTTACCTTTCTGCAGGTTTTACAGCCATTACTGCAACCAATCCAATATGGCTGATAAAGACTCGTCTACAGCTGGATGCCAGGTGAAATGTCAACATCATGATGTCACAGCGAGACTGACCTTTCTATCTGGTGCAGATATAAAAATCTGGTTGACTTTTAACAAACTGATACATCATCTATAACATGGAACATGCACAGTACATTACATAAACACTATAAATGAGTACACTATCTTTGAGAAGAACGAGATACGATCAATTAAACACATAACACAAGACACCAAAAAGTTTAATCATTTGACTCACCTGTGGTTAAACCCCCTTTTTTTTCCTTTGTTTGTCTTTCAGAAATCGAGGGGAACGTAGGATGAGTGCGTTTGAATGTGTGCGCCGGGTGTATCGGTCTGATGGCCTCAGAGGCTTTTACAGGGGCATGTCAGCATCTTATGCTGGCATCTCAGAGACTGTGATCCACTTTGTGATCTATGAAAACATCAAACGGCGGCTGTTGGAGGCCAAAGCCCCCCAGAATATGGACGAGCAAGAAGAGGTATCCAAGGTTGCTTCAGACTTTGTGGGGATGATGCTTGCTGCTGCCACTTCCAAGACATGTGCCACATCCATTGCTTATCCTCATGGTGAGCATGATTAAAATAATTATAATAATAATAATAATTGCATGACTCAGCTGATTTGTCTATGGATTTGCTTTAACCTCTTTTGTGCAATCCTTTGCAGAAGTAATCCGCACTCGACTACGTGAGGAGGGCACCAAATATCGCTCCTTCTTCCAGACCTTAGTGAAAGTTCCCAAAGAGGAGGGATTTCGCGCCCTGTACCGCGGTCTCACCACACACTTGGTACGACAAATCCCCAACACCGCCATCATGATGTGCACATATGAGATGGTGGTCTACATCCTGAATGGTTAATGTCTGCACTCCTTTACTATAACTCGCCCTTGTAATCCAGCCCTTGTTCAGTGTTGGAAAGATGAAAAAAATGTGGACAAACTGCTGATAAGCTACAACAAAGATGACAGAGGCAGCATCTTGACTGTCAGAGTGATGGCAGGTTTTCTTTATTCGCCAAAGGCTCAAGGAAGTTTGAATGATACCCATTGATTTTGGATCATGCAGTTCAAACCAGCCTTCCCTCATCCATTACTAATGATGCTACTCCCACACCCACAATACTAATTTGGAAAGTTGTAGTCGCACTTAATAAGTAACGCTTCTTTTAAAGTCCAGATCTCTGATCGGTTCTTTGTACGGTCAAATTCAAAATGAAGTAATTTGAGTCAAATGTGGTTGGGAATGTGCCTTGTGTAAAAACAAGATTAGTAGATTCAGATGCACATGTGCTTGTAGTTGGCGATGTGAAGCTCTGGTTAATAGAACTCTTCACAATGTGAAGTAATTTCATCGCACACAGGTATTGTTCGGGCACTTAAGGAAATGTAGGTTTCGTTGTGAATATATAGTAGTGTCAACTTGGATTTTGCAACCACCTAACCCTTTTTCTCTTGCTGTTAGAACAATCTCATCCCCACATAAAACCAGGAGAATATGTGTTGATGCTTGAGTTAGAGTACAGGACTAATAATATCCATCAGTATTCTGTGTGTTCGAATCGCCAAACGAAACCATATTACTTGGCCTGCTATGTAGCTACTGGAATGTAAATATGCAGGTTTGAGTAAGTAAAACACTGTCACTGTTTTTTCTTTAATAAATAGTCACAAATGAACTAGTTTTAACAAATTGTAATATTGATGTATTAAATAGTTGCCTAAATAATATAATTCTGTTTGTCTGACTGGTAACGCAAATGTAACCATCCAGTCATCTTTATTGGAGAGAGAATTTTCTCCCTAGTTGTGAAAATATGATTTCCCTACCTGTACTCATAGTGTCACGCAATGTTTTTGTTGAATTTTTACTCCTCCCTTTTTTGCTTTTAAAAAATCCACACTTGTTGAGGACAATCCTCCGGTATCCACTGGAATTTTGAGGGGCAGTCTGTGTTGATGAATTAGGAAGTAATATGACTGTCTTATACGCACAATAATAAATACACGTTATAATTGTTGCGCAGGCTCTTTATACATTTTACATGAGTGAAGTTCATTGCTGTTTATATATAAGGTCATTCAATATTTAACAGCTGTTAAAGATGAAGACTGATACAAAAGTATTAACGTATTGAATTTTGTCACTAGCTATAACCCTGAAAACAAATTGACAATGCACAACCAGTGAATCTGTCCATTTTTACTGTGATCAGTCACCTTAACTTGGCTCAAACTGGCCACATAATGAAAAATTCTAACGGCCTAGCTTCAGGGGAAGGGCTGATTGGCTCATTTGCATTGCTCACTGCAATGAGGAGAAGAATGCCATTTTACTTTTAGCGAAATTAACCTGAAGTGGAAATATAATAATATAATAAAGTATGCATTTTTTTTTTTACTATATTGTACAGCATGTCTGCCTGCTGTTCATGCATTCTCCCCTTCATCCAATGGATATTGTTTTGCACCCATGTTTGCATTGTGTGTTTGTGAATGTGCGTGTTGTGCGTGCTTGCCTAAAGGACAGTCTGACGTTATTCAGTCATGTCCTCAGAGTAAGAGACTAAGAAATATGTATGCACTCAGTTAAGGAACTGCAGGTTTTAAAATTTTTAAATAAATTGTTGCCTTTTTCCTGCTGACCTTTTTCCATGTTGCTGTTGTTGATGAGCCTACTTTAAGTGTGGCTCTGTCTATGCATCGTCATGACTTGTTTTGTTGAACAAGTGACTCAATAAACTGGAAAGAGTGCAAGTACGCTGTGTTCATGTCTTCAAGGGGGACAAGTATTTTAATACAGGCTTTGATCAGCAGGTGGCACTGGTTGACCAGTATGCTGCCTTGCATTTCTTATCTCAGAATGTCAAAGAGTTGAGAGACTTGCATTGTGAGTCACGCGGCAACTTCAGCATTCACGTTGCATCAACGGAAGCCAAACCAAATATCACATCACATACATACACATAAGCAATGATATCATTGATATGGTCACATCTCAATAATGCAACATAGAAATTGGTAGGTAGGTCAAGGATGTACAGGCATAAGAAAATGGTCCTGGCGTCTTCTTTGTAACTGAAAAGTCATTGTTTGTCATTCCTTCCAAAATCAGTTTTCATGAAATACGATTTACTCATATCCAGAACCTTGTTCAACACACACAATAAAAGCAGGTTCAACCTTTTGCTGAACTTTATTCACTGGACAATGCATTGTATTTGCCAAGGCTACGCTTATGGTGTAGGTCTGTCTCATGCAGTGGTTTACTTTTGCTCACTAAACAGCCAATCAGAGCCCACGCCGTTTTGCATACTCTTTAACAGGCCATTAATTAAAAATTATCGCGCAATGACACAAACAACTCTTAATTCTTCACAGTTAAGTTCGCTGTCTATATTGTGAATGGATTAATAGGATGCTCCCTTGTGGTCTCTTGGGGAAAAGTGGAGGAAAAGAATAATTAAATACCACCGCATCAACAGTCCCAAAGATTCTGTCCCACAAGGCGGTACTGACTATTTTGTTATCAATCCGATACCGGGTTTGATCCTTTACTTACTAATAATTAGGGTAGACGTATCATCGAATTGCTGATTCTCAATTTATTTTCATAAGCTTTAAATGTTTTTGTGATGTTTGCCTTTTAATTATTAAACCATTAAAATGAGGACCTAATTAGTACAAAGGGTTGGTAAATTGGTAAATAAATGTAAAATTCTACTTTTCCTACCTCACATTTGCAATGGCTGGATTTGGGTGATTTTTTTTGCTAAAGAATTAACATCTTGACATGGCTGAAAGTTTTAAGAAGATGATTTAGCATGGTAGGACCCCTTCAAATAAACATGGTCCACAAAGTGATAAGCGGGAAACATTTTTTCCCCAGATTTTCTTGAGAAACCAGACTACTATACGGAAACGTAATAAAACGCTGCCTTTATTGAAATTTTCTGTATTTTATTTCTATGGGGAGAGATTTGTCTCCAAAAGCTTTCCACAAACAGCCACGATTTTCATGTGTATTTCAGATGCCTAAATACATTTAGTCCGTAAAGATTCACTTAATCTTGTTAATTGTGCCATGTTTGTTTGTGGTTCAACAGACACGCGCATTCATTTTTGCGACGCCGCTCATGATATTCTCTAATGTCCGCCGTTAGGTTGGACTCAAACACGAAGTTGCTTATATAGACAATACATCCAAAACAAAGTGCCGTTGTACCGCGGTTACCATAGATATCTATTGGTTACAGCGGGAACTGTGCAAACATCGCGAGAGGACAAGGCGTGATTACTCAAGATGACTTGACACCAGTCACCTTTTGGTAATTCTCAACCTGCGGCCAATCAGCGGCAGCGAATCACACATGGACGCCTGGACGGTGATAACGCTGTAAATCCTGGTCCACGGACGAGACGGAGACAAAGAAAGCCGCTTGATTACTTTGCCTTGTCTATCTTGTTAGCGGGTTTGTGTTATCAAGCACGTTTTACGTTTGTTTTCAGGACTCTAGTTGTTAGCTACCTGAGGCGTGTTGGAACTTGTTTGTTTTTTTTGGAGCAACGGACATTTGTTTGGTGTGACTTCTCCGAGTTGCTGAGTTTTGTCAGAGCCACGGAGGACAGGTAGCGTCTGCTTCTGGTAAGTTTAAAAACTCTCAGCTGTTCACGACGATTCAACTTGTGTCAAACATGATTGCTTAACTCTGTTTTTGTGAGCTTAAAGGTTTTTTTTTTTACTCCAAACCTACCGATTTATTTTTACGGGCGCAGTTACTTCCAAACTATTGCAGTTCTTGTCATTTTAATATTTTGGCTTTGAAAAGAGCACAAAACCAAAATGAGAGCTCCCTATTTTGATACTGAATGATAAATGCGCAGGGTCATTATTTTGAGCCACGCTTCTGAAATAACACAATTGCTCACATAACCGTTAATTTTACGTTTTGTATCTACTTTAATGATAGTCATCTGCGTGAAGACACTAATGGTGTCAATGTCTCATATTTTCAACAATGATACAACACTATTTCTACAAATCTATCATTAAAAAAACCTGAACATTTGGGCTCTTTATCCTCTTTGCAAAATTACTAATATTGGGGATACTTGTGCTCTAATCGAACGTCCGATTTCCATGGAGAAGTACGTGATCGGCATTTGTCGATCAGTGCCAATCACAAAAAAAACCGATCACATCCTGCTCGTACTTTGCCGCCTGCAGCCAAATGAGAGCAGCCTGTCTGTGCGGTGTAACATCCCCCCCTATTCCTCATCACTGCACCTTACAGACCAAACCTTGAACTGAATCCCAATATACTACTAAAATTTGAGCATTTTCTGCACTGTCAATTTGAAACCTCATCCCATTTTTGTATAAAAAGGGATGGTATTCTGGTTACAATGTTTTTTCTTGGCAGATTATTTGATTTTTAAAATAATAGTGAGTGGGCACCTCTAAAATTGAAAAATGTGCAGGTAATCCATGGGGTCGGAATTGGTATTGCCAGCTCTCACGTTATCATTCTTGGTTTTGGAAATTGAATCATAAAACCTTGATCATAGCACCCCCAATTCTACCATCTTACTGAATCACTAGTAGTAGTAGTAGCAGCTATATAAATAGTTATATTGTCTATTCCTCTTTTTTTGCCCCTGCTTCACTATTTAGTGTTATACTGCCGTGACGCTCAAGCTGTTTATTTTAATTTTTCTAAATGTTTATTCTAATTTTTCTAAATTTCATTTAATGATGACACTGTTTTTATAAAGTGCAGTAGTGTACAATATTTTTCGGAATAAAAAATACAGACAGATTTTTGTTTTACTATGGGAGGCCAGAACAGTTTATGGCATTTCAGTTCATTTCAATGGGGAACAATCATTTGAGTGTTTTGAGTTACAAGACTCATCACAGAACTAATAATACTTGGCACCACTACTCAAGGCACCAAAATATTTTGCTTTCGTTGAAGAGTTACACTCACAGCAATGTCAGTTTTTGAAACTAGTTAGGTTCCATGTTGGATCATTTACATATTTGGTGATTTAAAGCAATGTTCTTTAAAGTAAAGCTGTTGTGAATTAGGTTATTTGGGTGAGAGAAAACCTCCTGTCCTAGGAATGATTTGAAACTTGACCAAACTAAAACTTATTTACCTAGATTATGGTTTCCTTTTTCCCAACATATTATGAGACTACCTGTAATGGGTGGGTTTCAGAAAACATCGTCAGACGATGGCTGCGAATGGTGACTCAGTTCAGGAGTAAATATTAAAAAAAATATTCCACCATTATATTTCTATTGAAAAAGCAAAGCATGCTGCATTTCTGTCATGAATATGCACAGGGAATGAAACTGACAACCTCCCAAATATCCGCTTTTTTATTTGTCACCTGTTTCCAATCTTTGAAATATACATTGTACTTTCGCCACAGTTACCTGGGTATGCCTGGGCATAGTGTGCAGGTCTGAGTCGTCTGTCTCCCGAGATTGTCCTGTTCAGTTGCGTTTGGTCACTCACTGAGCATGAGGCAGGCCTAATATTAATTCAGATAGGGCCATTTCTGTTTATTTTATATTGTCAAGTACTGGCTTCATTGTCTTATTTAGAGTTTCTTAGGAAAAAAACTGCACATTATATTGTATTTAGCAAATGGTGTTTTGACAAAAGGTATGTTGAAAAGTTAGCTGGTGTGTGATCACGAGCCAAGAAACTCCAAAGGAGTTGTTTCTTGGCTTGTGAAACCGGATCAATGGAACACACAACTAATCTCTAATGGCTGCTAAATATTTTAAGGTGCTAGTCAAAAACCACCTGGTGGGTATTTCAAGTACAAAGCTGTTTCTCAAGTCGCCCAGCGAGAACCTGTTTCATTGCAATTGTCATACTATTGAATTTGAGTTTGGTAAACCTAATCCGCCGAGTAATCCTCAACGAAATGTCTTTTCTGACAATTATACAGTGCAAGACATCTCAATTTGCAAATATCCTCATTGCGACAAGTCCTATCCTTATTTAGTTCTTCAGTTCTTTTTCATATCAAGTTCTTGATTTGCACAAATGAAAGTAGTAAAGACCGCAATTGTCTTGTCTTCCTTAGAGCTGCTGACTGTTTTAAAATGTGCTGCTATATAACATATATAGCTTTTAATATTTATCTAAAAAAAGTCATTGAATTCATATCCTTATTTTTTTTTTAACTATTTGTATTTCTGTGAACAGTGTGCTTTGTGGTGCATGTTATGGGCTGTATTCTCTTGTTCACGCTTAATTATAATTTACTCCCACTTGAAGCAAAGCATAAAATGGACATTTGTGTTGGCAGTAAAAAAAAAAAAAATATCAGGCACCTATACGATTATGCGACGCAAGAATGTGGCAGCATCTTTCGTAGACGTCTCCATCAAATGGAGAAATCAAGGAGCGATCATCTCATTGACCGTTTAGAAACTGACTGGAAAGTCTAGTTAAAAACCTGTGTAACGTTGGCGCAGGTATTTGTGTAAATAAACTCACACCTCTCTTCTGTCAGTCTCATGTCCCCAAAGGAATTTCTGGTGGAAGGTGCTAGAGAAGACAAGAGCCAAGAAGTTGCAAATGAAGCATTTTGATGCTGATAGCCTGAAAGTTGCCGTTCAAAATGATCACTGTTCAAAAAGACAGATTTACTCAAGTGTGTTGTTTTAGCCGGCAAAACCGCTAATGTAGTTCCGACGTCACTTTGTTTCATAGACCAGTATATATGCAGTGAGAAAGTGTGATGCGATGCACAATTAACATTTAAGTCATAAAATGTTGAGTATCTAGATGGGAAAACCCGTTGGTCATTCATTATGAAGTGGAGATGTCTTTCTTTGCTAGTTGTTTTGTTTGTTTTTAATACTCACCATCACCATTGACCTATGCAAGTTTAGTGGAAGGACGAAAGCAAATAGCAAAGGCAAGCTAGAGGAATTATTTTATGTAGCTTTCAAGTGTCACACCTGACAAATGGTGACATCTAATCAGGAAAATGAATGATAATTTTTGAGTACCTGGAATCATGAGGGCTGTTTCACCTCTCCTTATCGCCGCCTATTTGTGAAAAATATTTGGTTATTTGACATGACATCTTTGAAAAGCCAAGCATAGGTCAGACCGAGTAGGTTAAGAAACAATAATTTAGAAACTCATCAAAATGAGCAGTCACATTTGCAGGACTTCCAATTGCAGACCGCCTCCAAATTTTATATGCAGGAATAACCCCAAATTTTATTAATACACAGCTATACTTGCAGAATTTGTTAATTGCAAGTGTCCCAAGTGTAATGGTTGGTCAGAAACATCAAGCCCACATTTTCTTCAGTTTCCAAAATATGGCACATGTTGGTAAACTGTGAGTTGAGTTATTTCTATGTCTTGATTGTATTTAGTGATGCATTTATGAAGGCTCTTTCACGCTGGCCATCTAATGCGGCTGGTTCCTGACAAATTCACTGTCCTGTGCTCACCTGTAACCATCGTGAGAAGTTTAACACCCATGACTCACTGCCTATGTCCCTTTTGTTGAAAGCAATTGTCGCTATTGCGCTGACATCACCACACATCCAATTTGTTAATTCATTTAGTGTGGCTGAGCTGCATCGTCTGTGCAAATGCGTACTTTGGAAATAACAATGTCCTGCTTCTTTGAGTTCTGTCTGACAGGGAGAAGGACAGGAGAATACATCTCTAAAATCTCTATGCATCTGCTGCAAAGCGGTTAAGGAGTAGCTGCTTTTATACTATTTGGGTCCAAAAGTGCGCTCCTCTGTAAGCCCTCCTCTTCTCCCTTCCTCATTGTCTGGGTCCTTCCAGCAGCTGTTTTCTTGTTAACCGGGAAGCCAGGCTGTTTTTCTCCATCCTTGCGTCACAAGCTGGAACTTACTGACTCATGACACACGCGCACACACACGCACACACTCTTTGCTGTCCGTGTCCCATCGCACAATCGTCTTGCTGTTGACTGTTTACTGACCTTCTTTTGGACTGAGGACTGTATTCCCACTCTTTCACTTGGCAGCTGTGATTGTGTGTTCACATTTCTGTGTGAGAGACTCTTGACTGCTCGGTGAAATGCTTTTATGGTAAGCTGTCGTTTCACAGGCCCCTTCTTAACGCTTTTTTTCTCTTATACTTTCTGTCTTACATTTTATCAGTGTTCAGTGCTCAGTGTTCCCACGATCGTTCAGAGTCATCACCTATTAAATTATTTCCCAACACTGAAATTCTGGAAGCAATTTTAACATGACAATCCTTTGTTTCTTCATTTAAAATCCTCTGTTGGTCCCCTGGTGCTGAGAACTGATTTAAGCTTGTTTTTCTCAAAAAGCTGTTCTTGGTTTCATACTTAAATAGCATGAAATTTTATAGCACCACATTTCACACTTGTTGACAAAACAGTTTCTGTTTGCTACAAACATCTATATGACATTGATATTTAACACAATTAGATATATTTTTTTTATGTTTGGTGATCAGTTGATTTTACTTTACTATACCAGTATAGAACTATATGTGAAACATTAACAGTTTTGGGCTGCCCTTATGTATTTTTCTGTGTGACTACTTACTCAGGAAGAATCACGCAGATTCCCTTTTTAAGAAATTACAGAGGATTGAGAAGCACAGCTGTGCCAGAGTTTATGGGAAAGCCACATGGTGTGTACAGGGGGCATTGAGTGATGCTATAATGTCTTGGCGTATTAGAATTATGGTTACATTTGTAGAATCTTTGTCATTGCACAATGTTGTGCTGGTTTGTGTGCAAGCTTGCATGCAAATGATTAATGCGGCGTCTACGAGGGTGTGCTGTTGCAAGGAAAAAGGAGATCCAGTGGTTACTTGATGCCATTTCTTCTGTGCTGATTTGAAAGAAGAGCTGCAATTTGTTTTGGTATTCTATTATAGAAAATGTACTATTTGATGATGCACATTTGTGGTTTTGATTGTGTGTGTGTGTGTGTAAATTAGTTATTTTTTTTGTCAATTGCAAATGGTCAGTTCCGTGTGTGTAAGACATGTGCTGTCTGTGTTTCAGGAGTCGCAGTCTCCCTGGTAGAAGAGTGTGTGTGCAACTATATCTGTGCCAATGAGGTAACGTCAGGATTTACCATTTGTTAGGATTCTTAGTTCCTTCCCATTTCCTTCCCCTTCAAAGCACCTCACTATGGGCCAGAGGATTGCAGTGAGCATTAAGTCCGTGGATGTACGCGGGGATCCTTCATGCAGCCCAGTGCGACGAGAACTGCGAGGTCCAGATTTCTGCCGGCCACCCAGACTGGATTTATTGCTGGACATGCCCCCAGCCAGTCCTGAGACTCAGCTACGCCACGCCTGGAATCCTGATGATCGGTCTCTCAATGTCTTTGTTAAAGAAGATGAGAAGCAGACGTTCCACCGACACCCGGTAGCACAGAGCACAGACTGTATCCGAGGCAAAGTGGGCTACACTAAAGGCCTCCACGTTTGGAGTATTCACTGGCCAGCAAGACAGAGAGGCACCCATGCTGTTGTTGGAGTTGCCACCGTTGAAGCACCTTTACACTCAGTGGGTTATACTGCTTTA